>NW_027474245.1:0-63356 GCF_050947335.1 Megachile rotundata | reverse complement strand
CTGATATTATTAGCCATATTATGCTTATGTGATCGATAGAACGGCAATTACTATACTTACTGCTCTTATTATTATCAATCTAACTCATATGATTAGCCATATTATGCTTGTATGATCGGAGAACGATAATTACTATACTTATTACTCTTATTATTATTCATCTAACTCATATTATTAATCATATTATGCTTATATGAGCAATGAAACTACAATTACTATACTTATTACACTCACTATTATCAATCTAACTCATATTATTAACCATATTATGCAGATATGGTCGATAGAACGACAATTACTATACTTATTACTCTTATTATTATCAATCTGACTCATATTATTATCCATATTATGCTTATATGATCGATAGAACGACAATTACTATACTTGTTAGTCTTATTACTATCAATCTAACTCATATTATTAGCCATATTATGCTTATATGATCGATAGAACGACAATTACTATACTTTTTACTCTTATTATTATCAATCTAACTCATATTATTAGCCATATTATGCTTATATGATCGGTAGAAACGATAATTACTACACTTATTACACTTATTATTATCAATCTAACTCATATTATTAGCCACATTATGCTTGTATGATCGGTGGAACGATAATTACTATACTTAATACTCTTATTATTATCAATCTAACTCATATTATTAGCCATATTATGCTTATATGATCGATAGAACTACAATTGCTATACTTATTACTCTTATTTTTATCAATCGAACCCATATTATTAGACATATTATGCTTATATGATCGATAGAACTACAATTACTATATTTATTACTCTTATTATTATCAATCGAACTCATATCATTAGCCATACTATGCTTATATGATCGACAGAACGACAATTACTGTACTTATTGCACTCACTATTATCAATCTAACTCATATTATTAGCCATACTATGCTTATATGATCGACAGGACGACAATTACTATACTTATTACACTCACTATTATCAATCTAACTCATATTATTAGCCATATTATGCTTATATGGTCGGTAGAACGATAATTACCATACTTATTACTCTTATTATTATCAACCTAACTCATATTATTAATCATATTATACTTATATGAGCAATAGAACTAAAATTACTATACTTATTACACTCGCTATTATCATTCTAACTCATATTATTAGCCATATTATGCTTATATGGTCGATAGAACGACAATTACTATACTTATTACTCTTATTATTATCAATCTGACTCATATTATTTGCCATATTATGCTTATATGATCGATAGAACGACTATTACTATACTTATTACTCTCATTATTATCAATCTAACTCATATTATTTGCCATCTTATGCTGATATGATCGATAGAACGAAAATTACTATACTCATTACTCTTATTATTATCAATCTAACTCATATTATTAGCCATATTATGCTTATATGATCGATAGAACTACAATTACTATATTTATTACTCTTATTATTATCAATCGAACTCATATTATTAGCCATAGTATGCTTATATGATCGGTAGAACGACAATTACTATACTCATTACTCTTATTATTATCAATCTAACTCATATTATTAGCCACATTATGCTTGTATGATCGGTGGAACGATAATTACTACACTTATTACACTTATTATTATCAATCTAACTCATATTATTAGCCACATTATGCTTGTATGATCGGTGGAACGATAATTACTATACTTAATACTCTTATTATTATCAATCTAACTCATATTATTAGCCATATTATGCTTATATGATCGATAGAACTACAATTACTATACTTATTACTCTTATTTTTATCAATCGAACCCATATTATTAGACATATTATGCTTATATGATCGATAGAACTACAATTACTATACTTATTAGTCTTATTATTATCAATCTAACTCACATTGTTAGCCATATTATGCTTATATGATCGATAGAACGACAATTACTATACTTATTACTCTTATTATTATCAATCTAACTCATATTATTAGCCATACTATGCTTTTATGATCGATAGAACGACAATTACTATACTTATTAGTCTTATTATTATCAATCTAACTCATATTATTAGCCATATTATGCTTATATGATCGATAGAACGACAATTACTATACTTATTACTCTTATTATTATCAATCGAACTCATATTATTAGCCATTCTATGCTTATATGATCGACAGAACGACAATTACTATACTGACTACACTCACTATTATCAATCTAACTCATATTATTAACCATATTATGCAGATATGGTCGATAGAACGACAATTACTATACTTATTACTCTTATTATTATCAATCTGACTCATATTATTTGCCATATTATGCTTATATGATCGATAGAACGACAATTACTATACTTATTAGTCTTATTACTATCAATCTAACTCATATTATTAGCCATATTATGCTTATATGATCGATAGAACGACAATTACTATACTTTTTACTCTTATTATTATCAATCTAACTCATATTATTAGCCATATTATGCTTATATGATCGGTAGAACGATAATTACTACACTTATTACACTTATTATTATCAATCTAACTCATATTATTAGCCACATTATGCTTGTATGATCGGTGGAAAGATAATTACTATACTTAATACTCTTATTATTATCAATCTAACTCATATTATTAGCCATATTATGCTTATATGATCGATAGAACTACAATTACTATACTTATTACTCTTATTATTATCAATCGAACTCATATTATTAGCCATATTATGCTTATATGATCGATAGAACTACAATTACTATACTTATTAGTCTTATTATTATCAATCTAACTCACATTGTTAGCCATATTATGCTTATATGATCGATAAAACGACAATTACTATACTTATTACTCTTATTATTATCAATCTAACTCATATTACTTGCCATCTTATGCTTATATGATCGATAGAACTACAATTACTATACTTATTAGTCTTATTATTATCAATCTAACTCACATTGTTAGCCATATTATGCTTATATGATCGATAGAACGACAATTACTATACTTATTACTCTTATTATTATCAATCTAACTCATATTATTTGCCATCTTATGCTTATATGATCGATAGAACGAAAATTACTATACTCATTACTCTTATTATTATCAATCTAATTCATATTATCAGCCATATTATGCTTATATGATCGATAGAACTACCATTACTATACTTATTACTCTTATTATTATCAATCGAACTCATATTATTAGCCATACTATGCTTATATGATCGACAGAACGACAATTACTATACTTATTGCACTCACTATTATCAATCTAACTCATATTATTAGCCATACTATGCTTATATGATCGATAGAACGACAATTACTATGCTCACTACTCTTATTATTATCAATCTAACTGATATTATTAGCCATATTATGCTTATGTGATCGATAGAACGGCAATTACTATACTTACTGCTCTTATTATTATCAATCTAACTCATATGATTAGCCATATTATGCTTGTATGATCGGGAGAACGATAATTACTATACTTATTACTCTTATTATTATTCATCTAACTCATATTATTAATCATATTATGCTTATATGAGCAATGAAACTACAATTACTATACTTATTACACTCACTATTATCAATCTAACTCATATTATTAACCATATTATGCAGATATGGTCGATAGAACGACAATTACTATACTTATTACTCTTATTATTATCAATCTGACTCATATTATTATCCATATTATGCTTATATGATCGATAGAACGACAATTACTATACTTGTTAGTCTTATTACTATCAATCTAACTCATATTATTAGCCATATTATGCTTATATGATCGATAGAACGACAATTACTATACTTTTTACTCTTATTATTATCAATCTAACTCATATTATTAGCCATATTATGCTTATATGATCGGTAGAACGATAATTACTACACTTATTACACTTATTATTATCAATCTAACTCATATTATTAGCCACATTATGCTTGTATGATCGGTGGAACGATAATTACTATACTTAATACTCTTATTATTATCAATCTAACTCATATTATTAGCCATATTATGCTTATATGATCGATAGAACTACAATTGCTATACTTATTACTCTTATTATTATCAATCTAGCTCATATTATTAACCATATTATGCAGACATGATCGATAGAACTACAACTACTATACTCATTACTCTTACTATTATCAATCTAACTCATATTATTAGCCATATTATGCTTATATGATCGGTAGAACGATAATTACTGTACTTATTACACTTGTTATTATCAATCTAACTCATATTATTAGCCACATTATGCTTATAGGATCGATAGAACTACAATTACTATACTCATTACTCTTATTATTATCAATCTAACTCATATTATTAGCCATATTATGCTTATATGATCGATAGAACTACAATTACTATACTTATTAGTCTTATTATTATCAATCTAACTCACATTGTTAGCCATATTATGCTTATATGATCGATAGAACGACAATTACTATACTTATTACTCTTATTATTATCAATCTAACTCATATTATTAGCCATACTATGCTTTTATGATCGATAGAACGACAATTACTATACTTATTAGTCTTTTTATTATCAATCTAACTCATATTATTAGCCATATTATGCTTATATGATCGATAGAACGACAATTACTATACTTATTACTCTTATTATTATCAATCTAACTGATATTATTAGCCATACTATGCTTTTATGATCGATAGAACGACAATTACTATACTTATTAGTCTTATTATTATCAATCTAACTCATATTATTAACCATATTATGCAGATATGGTCGATAGAACGACAATTACTATACTTATTACTCTTATTATTATCAATCTGACTCATATTATTTGCCATATTATGCTTGTATGATCGATAGAACGACAATTACTATACTTATTAGTCTTATTATTATCAATCTAACTCATATTATTAACCATATTATGCAGATATGGTCGATAGAACGACAATTACTATATTTATTACTCTTATTATTATCAATCGAACTCATATTATTAGCCATACTATGCTTATATGATCGACAGAACGACAATTACTATACTGACTACACTCAATATTATCAATCTAACTCATATTATTAACCATATTATGCAGATATGGTCGATAGAACGACAATTACTATACTTATTACTCTTATTATTATCAATCTGACTCATATTATTTGCCATATTATGCTTGTATGATCGATAGAACGACAATTACTATACTTATTAGTCTTATTATTATCAATCTAACTCACATTGTTAGCCATATTATGCTTATATGATCGGTAGAACGACAATTACTATACTTATTAGTCTTATTATTATCAATCTAACTCATATTATTAGCCATATTATGCTTATATGATCGATAGAACGACAATTACTATACTTATTACTCTTATTATTATCAATCTAACTCATATTATTAGCCATATTATGATTATATGATCGATAGAACGACAATTACTATACTTTTTACTCTTATTATTATCAATCTAACTCATATTATTAACCATATTATGCAGATGTGGTCGATAGAACGACAATTACTATGCTCACTACTCTTATTATTATCAATCTAACTGATATTATTAGCCATACTATGCTTTTATGATCGATAGAACGACAATTACTATACTTATTAGTCTTATTATTATCAATCTAACTCATATTATTAGCCATATTATGCTTATATGATCGATAGAACGACAATTACTATACTTATTACTCTTATTATTATCAATCGGACTCATATTATTAGCCATTCTATGCTTATATGATCGATAGAACGACAATTACTATACTTATTAGTCTTATTATTATCAATCTAACTCATATTATTAGCCATATTATGCTTATATGATCGATAGAACGACAATTACTATACTTATTACTCTTATTATTATCAATCGGACTCATATTATTAGCCATTCTATGCTTATATGATCGATAGAACGACAATTACTATACTTATTACTCTTATTATTATCAATCGGACTCATATTATTAGCCATTCTATGCTTATATGATCGACAGAACGACAATTACTATACTGACTACACTCACTATTATCAATCTAACTCATATTATTAACCATATTATGCAGATATGGTCGATAGAACGACAATTACTATACTTATTACTCTTATTATTATCAATCTGACTCATATTATTTGCCATATTATGCTTGTATGATCGATAGAACGACAATTACTATACTTATTAGTCTTATTATTATCAATCTAACTCATATTATTAGCCATATTATGATTATATGATCGATAGAACGACAATTACTATACTTTTTACTCTTATTATTATCAATCTAACTCATATTATTAACCATATTATGCAGATATGGTCGATAGAACGACAATTACTATATTTATTACTCTTATTATTATCAATCGAACTCATATTATTAGCCATACTATGCTTATATGATCGACAGAACGACAATTACTATACTTATTGCACTCACTATTATCAATCTAACTCATATTATTAGCCATACTATGCTTGTATGATCGACAGGACGACAATTGCTATACTTATTACACTCACTATTATCAATCTAACTCATATTATTAGCCATATTATGCTTATATGGTCGGTAGAACGACAATTACTATACTTATTACTCTTATTATTATCAACCTAACTCATATTATTAGCCATATTATGCTTATATGATCGATAGAACGACAATTACTATACTTATTACTCTTATTATTATCAATCGGACTCATATTATTAGCCATTCTATGCTTATATGATCGACAGAACGACAATTACTATACTGACTACACTCACTGTTATCAATCTAACTCATATTATTAACCATATTATGCCGATATGGTCGATAGAACGACAATTACTATACTTTTTAGTCTTATTATTATCAATCTAACTCATATTATTAGCCATATTATGCTTATATGGTCGGTAGAACGATAATTACCATACTTATTACTCTTATTATTATCAACCTAACTCATATTATTAATCATATTATACTTATATGAGCAATAGAACTAAAATTACTATACTTATTACACTCGCTATTATCATTCTAACTCATATTATTAGCCATATTATGCTTATATGATCGATAGAACGACAATTACTATACTTATTACTCTTATTATTATCAATCGAACTCATATTATTAGCCATATTATGCTTATATGATCGGTAGAACGATAATTACTATACTTATTACACTTATTATTATCAATCTAACTCATATTATTAGCCATATTATGCTTATATGATCGATAGAACTACAATTACTATACTTATTACTCTTATTATTATCAATCTAGCTCATATTATTAACCATATTATGCAGACATGATCGATAGAACTACAACTACTATACTCATTACTCTTACTATTATCAATCTAACTCATATTATTAGCCATATTATGCTTATATGATCGGTAGAACGATAATTACTCTACTTATTACACTTATTATTATCAATCTAACTCATATTATTAGCCACATTATGCTTATAGGATCGATAGAACTGCAATTACTATACTCATTACTCTTATTATTATCAATCTAACTCATATTATTAGCCATATTATGCTTATATGATCGATAGAACTACAATTACTATACTTATTACTCTTATTATTATCAATCGAACCCATATTATTAGCCATATTATGCTTATATGATCGATAGAACTACAATTACTATACTTATTAGTCTTATTATTATCAATCTAACTCACATTGTTAGCCATATTATGCTTATATGATCGATAGAACGACAATTACTATACTTATTACTCTTATTATTATCAATCTAACTCATATTATTTGCCATCTTATGCTTATATGATCGATAGAACGAAAATTACTATACTCATTACTCTTATTATTATCAATCTAATTCATATTATCAGCCATATTATGCTTATATGATCGATAGAACTACCATTACTATACTTATTACTCTTATTATTATCAATCGAACTCATATTATTAGCCATACTATGCTTATATGATCGACAGAACGACAATTACTATACTTATTGCACTCACTATTATCAATCTAACTCATATTATTAGCCATACTATGCTTATATGATCGATAGAACGACAATTACTATGCTCACTACTCTTATTATTATCAATCTAACTGATATTATTAGCCATATTATGCTTATGTGATCGATAGAACGGCAATTACTATACTTACTGCTCTTATTATTATCAATCTAACTCATATGATTAGCCATATTATGCTTGTATGATCGGGAGAACGATAATTACTATACTTATTACTCTTATTATTATTCATCTAACTCATATTATTAATCATATTATGCTTATATGAGCAATGAAACTACAATTACTATACTTATTACACTCACTATTATCAATCTAACTCATATTATTAACCATATTATGCAGATATGGTCGATAGAACGACAATTACTATACTTATTACTCTTATTATTATCAATCTGACTCATATTATTATCCATATTATGCTTATATGATCGATAGAACGACAATTACTATACTTGTTAGTCTTATTACTATCAATCTAACTCATATTATTAGCCATATTATGCTTATATGATCGATAGAACGACAATTACTATACTTTTTACTCTTATTATTATCAATCTAACTCATATTATTAGCCATATTATGCTTATATGATCGGTAGAACGATAATTACTACACTTATTACACTTATTATTATCAATCTAACTCATATTATTAGCCACATTATGCTTGTATGATCGGTGGAACGATAATTACTATACTTAATACTCTTATTATTATCAATCTAACTCATATTATTAGCCATATTATGCTTATATGATCGATAGAACTACAATTGCTATACTTATTACTCTTATTATTATCAATCTAGCTCATATTATTAACCATATTATGCAGACATGATCGATAGAACTACAACTACTATACTCATTACTCTTACTATTATCAATCTAACTCATATTATTAGCCATATTATGCTTATATGATCGGTAGAACGATAATTACTGTACTTATTACACTTGTTATTATCAATCTAACTCATATTATTAGCCACATTATGCTTATAGGATCGATAGAACTACAATTACTATACTCATTACTCTTATTATTATCAATCTAACTCATATTATTAGCCATATTATGCTTATATGATCGATAGAACTACAATTACTATACTTATTAGTCTTATTATTATCAATCTAACTCACATTGTTAGCCATATTATGCTTATATGATCGATAGAACGACAATTACTATACTTATTACTCTTATTATTATCAATCTAACTCATATTATTAGCCATACTATGCTTTTATGATCGATAGAACGACAATTACTATACTTATTAGTCTTTTTATTATCAATCTAACTCATATTATTAGCCATATTATGCTTATATGATCGATAGAACGACAATTACTATACTTATTACTCTTATTATTATCAATCTAACTGATATTATTAGCCATACTATGCTTTTATGATCGATAGAACGACAATTACTATACTTATTAGTCTTATTATTATCAATCTAACTCATATTATTAACCATATTATGCAGATATGGTCGATAGAACGACAATTACTATACTTATTACTCTTATTATTATCAATCTGACTCATATTATTTGCCATATTATGCTTGTATGATCGATAGAACGACAATTACTATACTTATTAGTCTTATTATTATCAATCTAACTCATATTATTAACCATATTATGCAGATATGGTCGATAGAACGACAATTACTATATTTATTACTCTTATTATTATCAATCGAACTCATATTATTAGCCATACTATGCTTATATGATCGACAGAACGACAATTACTATACTGACTACACTCAATATTATCAATCTAACTCATATTATTAACCATATTATGCAGATATGGTCGATAGAACGACAATTACTATACTTATTACTCTTATTATTATCAATCTAACTCACATTGTTAGCCATATTATGCTTATATGATCGGTAGAACGACAATTACTATACTTATTAGTCTTATTATTATCAATCTAACTCATATTATTAGCCATATTATGCTTATATGATCGATAGAACGACAATTACTATACTTATTACTCTTATTATTATCAATCTAACTCATATTATTAGCCATATTATGATTATATGATCGATAGAACGACAATTACTATACTTTTTACTCTTATTATTATCAATCTAACTCATATTATTAACCATATTATGCAGATGTGGTCGATAGAACGACAATTACTATGCTCACTACTCTTATTATTATCAATCTAACTGATATTATTAGCCATACTATGCTTTTATGATCGATAGAACGACAATTACTATACTTATTAGTCTTATTATTATCAATCTAACTCATATTATTAGCCATATTATGCTTATATGATCGATAGAACGACAATTACTATACTTATTACTCTTATTATTATCAATCGGACTCATATTATTAGCCATTCTATGCTTATATGATCGATAGAACGACAATTACTATACTTATTAGTCTTATTATTATCAATCTAACTCATATTATTAGCCATATTATGCTTATATGATCGATAGAACGACAATTACTATACTTATTACTCTTATTATTATCAATCGGACTCATATTATTAGCCATTCTATGCTTATATGATCGATAGAACGACAATTACTATACTTATTACTCTTATTATTATCAATCGGACTCATATTATTAGCCATTCTATGCTTATATGATCGACAGAACGACAATTACTATACTGACTACACTCACTATTATCAATCTAACTCATATTATTAACCATATTATGCAGATATGGTCGATAGAACGACAATTACTATACTTATTACTCTTATTATTATCAATCTGACTCATATTATTTGCCATATTATGCTTGTATGATCGATAGAACGACAATTACTATACTTATTAGTCTTATTATTATCAATCTAACTCATATTATTAGCCATATTATGATTATATGATCGATAGAACGACAATTACTATACTTTTTACTCTTATTATTATCAATCTAACTCATATTATTAACCATATTATGCAGATATGGTCGATAGAACGACAATTACTATATTTATTACTCTTATTATTATCAATCGAACTCATATTATTAGCCATACTATGCTTATATGATCGACAGAACGACAATTACTATACTTATTGCACTCACTATTATCAATCTAACTCATATTATTAGCCATACTATGCTTGTATGATCGACAGGACGACAATTGCTATACTTATTACACTCACTATTATCAATCTAACTCATATTATTAGCCATATTATGCTTATATGGTCGGTAGAACGACAATTACTATACTTATTACTCTTATTATTATCAACCTAACTCATATTATTAGCCATATTATGCTTATATGATCGATAGAACGACAATTACTATACTTATTACTCTTATTATTATCAATCGGACTCATATTATTAGCCATTCTATGCTTATATGATCGACAGAACGACAATTACTATACTGACTACACTCACTGTTATCAATCTAACTCATATTATTAACCATATTATGCCGATATGGTCGATAGAACGACAATTACTATACTTTTTAGTCTTATTATTATCAATCTAACTCATATTATTAGCCATATTATGCTTATATGGTCGGTAGAACGATAATTACCATACTTATTACTCTTATTATTATCAACCTAACTCATATTATTAATCATATTATACTTATATGAGCAATAGAACTAAAATTACTATACTTATTACACTCGCTATTATCATTCTAACTCATATTATTAGCCATATTATGCTTATATGATCGATAGAACGACAATTACTATACTTATTACTCTTATTATTATCAATCGAACTCATATTATTAGCCATATTATGCTTATATGATCGATAGAACTACAATTGCTATACTTATTACTCTTATTATTATCAATCTAGCTCATATTATTAACCATATTATGCAGACATGATCGATAGAACTACAACTACTATACTCATTACTCTTACTATTATCAATCTAACTCATATTATTAGCCATATTATGCTTATATGATCGGTAGAACGATAATTACTGTACTTATTACACTTGTTATTATCAATCTAACTCATATTATTAGCCACATTATGCTTATAGGATCGATAGAACTACAATTACTATACTCATTACTCTTATTATTATCAATCTAACTCATATTATTAGCCATATTATGCTTATATGATCGATAGAACTACAATTACTATACTTATTAGTCTTATTATTATCAATCTAACTCACATTGTTAGCCATATTATGCTTATATGATCGATAGAACGACAATTACTATACTTATTACTCTTATTATTATCAATCTAACTCATATTATTAGCCATACTATGCTTTTATGATCGATAGAACGACAATTACTATACTTATTAGTCTTTTTATTATCAATCTAACTCATATTATTAGCCATATTATGCTTATATGATCGATAGAACGACAATTACTATACTTATTACTCTTATTATTATCAATCTAACTGATATTATTAGCCATACTATGCTTTTATGATCGATAGAACGACAATTACTATACTTATTAGTCTTATTATTATCAATCTAACTCATATTATTAACCATATTATGCAGATATGGTCGATAGAACGACAATTACTATACTTATTACTCTTATTATTATCAATCTGACTCATATTATTTGCCATATTATGCTTGTATGATCGATAGAACGACAATTACTATACTTATTAGTCTTATTATTATCAATCTAACTCATATTATTAACCATATTATGCAGATATGGTCGATAGAACGACAATTACTATATTTATTACTCTTATTATTATCAATCGAACTCATATTATTAGCCATACTATGCTTATATGATCGACAGAACGACAATTACTATACTGACTACACTCAATATTATCAATCTAACTCATATTATTAACCATATTATGCAGATATGGTCGATAGAACGACAATTACTATACTTATTACTCTTATTATTATCAATCTAACTCACATTGTTAGCCATATTATGCTTATATGATCGGTAGAACGACAATTACTATACTTATTAGTCTTATTATTATCAATCTAACTCATATTATTAGCCATATTATGCTTATATGATCGATAGAACGACAATTACTATACTTATTACTCTTATTATTATCAATCTAACTCATATTATTAGCCATATTATGATTATATGATCGATAGAACGACAATTACTATACTTTTTACTCTTATTATTATCAATCTAACTCATATTATTAACCATATTATGCAGATGTGGTCGATAGAACGACAATTACTATGCTCACTACTCTTATTATTATCAATCTAACTGATATTATTAGCCATACTATGCTTTTATGATCGATAGAACGACAATTACTATACTTATTAGTCTTATTATTATCAATCTAACTCATATTATTAGCCATATTATGCTTATATGATCGATAGAACGACAATTACTATACTTATTACTCTTATTATTATCAATCGGACTCATATTATTAGCCATTCTATGCTTATATGATCGATAGAACGACAATTACTATACTTATTAGTCTTATTATTATCAATCTAACTCATATTATTAGCCATATTATGCTTATATGATCGATAGAACGACAATTACTATACTTATTACTCTTATTATTATCAATCGGACTCATATTATTAGCCATTCTATGCTTATATGATCGATAGAACGACAATTACTATACTTATTACTCTTATTATTATCAATCGGACTCATATTATTAGCCATTCTATGCTTATATGATCGACAGAACGACAATTACTATACTGACTACACTCACTATTATCAATCTAACTCATATTATTAACCATATTATGCAGATATGGTCGATAGAACGACAATTACTATACTTATTACTCTTATTATTATCAATCTGACTCATATTATTTGCCATATTATGCTTGTATGATCGATAGAACGACAATTACTATACTTATTAGTCTTATTATTATCAATCTAACTCATATTATTAGCCATATTATGATTATATGATCGATAGAACGACAATTACTATACTTTTTACTCTTATTATTATCAATCTAACTCATATTATTAACCATATTATGCAGATATGGTCGATAGAACGACAATTACTATATTTATTACTCTTATTATTATCAATCGAACTCATATTATTAGCCATACTATGCTTATATGATCGACAGAACGACAATTACTATACTTATTGCACTCACTATTATCAATCTAACTCATATTATTAGCCATACTATGCTTGTATGATCGACAGGACGACAATTGCTATACTTATTACACTCACTATTATCAATCTAACTCATATTATTAGCCATATTATGCTTATATGGTCGGTAGAACGACAATTACTATACTTATTACTCTTATTATTATCAACCTAACTCATATTATTAGCCATATTATGCTTATATGATCGATAGAACGACAATTACTATACTTATTACTCTTATTATTATCAATCGGACTCATATTATTAGCCATTCTATGCTTATATGATCGACAGAACGACAATTACTATACTGACTACACTCACTGTTATCAATCTAACTCATATTATTAACCATATTATGCCGATATGGTCGATAGAACGACAATTACTATACTTTTTAGTCTTATTATTATCAATCTAACTCATATTATTAGCCATATTATGCTTATATGGTCGGTAGAACGATAATTACCATACTTATTACTCTTATTATTATCAACCTAACTCATATTATTAATCATATTATACTTATATGAGCAATAGAACTAAAATTACTATACTTATTACACTCGCTATTATCATTCTAACTCATATTATTAGCCATATTATGCTTATATGATCGATAGAACGACAATTACTATACTTATTACTCTTATTATTATCAATCGAACTCATATTATTAGCCATACTATGCTTATATGATCGACAGAACGACAATTACTATACTTATTACACTTATTATTATCAATCTAACTCATATTATTAGCCATATTATGCTTATATGATCGATAGAACTACAATTACTATACTTATTACTCTTATTATTATCAATCTAGCTCATATTATTAACCATATTATGCAGACATGATCGATAGAACTACAACTACTATACTCATTACTCTTACTATTATCAATCTAACTCATATTATTAGCCATATTATGCTTATATGATCGGTAGAACGATAATTACTGTACTTATTACACTTATTATTATCAATCTAACTCATATTATTAGCCACATTATGCTTATAGGATCGATAGAACTGCAATTACTATACTCATTACTCTTATTATTATCAATCTAACTCATATTATTAGCCATATTATGCTTATATGATCGATAGAACTACAATTACTATACTTATTACTCTTATTATTATCAATCGAACCCATATTATTAGCCATATTATGCTTATATGATCGATAGAACTACAATTACTATACTTATTAGTCTTATTATTATCAATCTAACTCACATTGTTAGCCATATTATGCTTATATGATCGATAGAACGACAATTACTATACTTATTACTCTTATTATTATCAATCTAACTCATATTATTTGCCATCTTATGCTTATATGATCGATAGAACGAAAATTACTATACTCATTACTCTTATTATTATCAATCTAATTCATATTATCAGCCATATTATGCTTATATGATCGATAGAACTACCATTACTATACTTATTACTCTTATTATTATCAATCGAACTCATATTATTAGCCATACTATGCTTATATGATCGACAGAACGACAATTACTATACTTATTGCACTCACTATTATCAATCTAACTCATATTATTAGCCATACTATGCTTATATGATCGATAGAACGACAATTACTATGCTCACTACTCTTATTATTATCAATCTAACTGATATTATTAGCCATATTATGCTTATGTGATCGATAGAACGGCAATTACTATACTTACTGCTCTTATTATTATCAATCTAACTCATATGATTAGCCATATTATGCTTGTATGATCGGGAGAACGATAATTACTATACTTATTACTCTTATTATTATTCATCTAACTCATATTATTAATCATATTATGCTTATATGAGCAATGAAACTACAATTACTATACTTATTACACTCACTATTATCAATCTAACTCATATTATTAACCATATTATGCAGATATGGTCGATAGAACGACAATTACTATACTTATTACTCTTATTATTATCAATCTGACTCATATTATTATCCATATTATGCTTATATGATCGATAGAACGACAATTACTATACTTGTTAGTCTTATTACTATCAATCTAACTCATATTATTAGCCATATTATGCTTATATGATCGATAGAACGACAATTACTATACTTTTTACTCTTATTATTATCAATCTAACTCATATTATTAGCCATATTATGCTTATATGATCGGTAGAACGATAATTACTACACTTATTACACTTATTATTATCAATCTAACTCATATTATTAGCCACATTATGCTTGTATGATCGGTGGAACGATAATTACTATACTTAATACTCTTATTATTATCAATCTAACTCATATTATTAGCCATATTATGCTTATATGATCGATAGAACTACAATTGCTATACTTATTACTCTTATTATTATCAATCTAGCTCATATTATTAACCATATTATGCAGACATGATCGATAGAACTACAACTACTATACTCATTACTCTTACTATTATCAATCTAACTCATATTATTAGCCATATTATGCTTATATGATCGGTAGAACGATAATTACTGTACTTATTACACTTGTTATTATCAATCTAACTCATATTATTAGCCACATTATGCTTATAGGATCGATAGAACTACAATTACTATACTCATTACTCTTATTATTATCAATCTAACTCATATTATTAGCCATATTATGCTTATATGATCGATAGAACTACAATTACTATACTTATTAGTCTTATTATTATCAATCTAACTCACATTGTTAGCCATATTATGCTTATATGATCGATAGAACGACAATTACTATACTTATTACTCTTATTATTATCAATCTAACTCATATTATTAGCCATACTATGCTTTTATGATCGATAGAACGACAATTACTATACTTATTAGTCTTTTTATTATCAATCTAACTCATATTATTAGCCATATTATGCTTATATGATCGATAGAACGACAATTACTATACTTATTACTCTTATTATTATCAATCTAACTGATATTATTAGCCATACTATGCTTTTATGATCGATAGAACGACAATTACTATACTTATTAGTCTTATTATTATCAATCTAACTCATATTATTAACCATATTATGCAGATATGGTCGATAGAACGACAATTACTATACTTATTACTCTTATTATTATCAATCTGACTCATATTATTTGCCATATTATGCTTGTATGATCGATAGAACGACAATTACTATACTTATTAGTCTTATTATTATCAATCTAACTCATATTATTAACCATATTATGCAGATATGGTCGATAGAACGACAATTACTATATTTATTACTCTTATTATTATCAATCGAACTCATATTATTAGCCATACTATGCTTATATGATCGACAGAACGACAATTACTATACTGACTACACTCAATATTATCAATCTAACTCATATTATTAACCATATTATGCAGATATGGTCGATAGAACGACAATTACTATACTTATTACTCTTATTATTATCAATCTGACTCATATTATTTGCCATATTATGCTTGTATGATCGATAGAACGACAATTACTATACTTATTAGTCTTATTATTATCAATCTAACTCACATTGTTAGCCATATTATGCTTATATGATCGGTAGAACGACAATTACTATACTTATTAGTCTTATTATTATCAATCTAACTCATATTATTAGCCATATTATGCTTATATGATCGATAGAACGACAATTACTATACTTATTACTCTTATTATTATCAATCTAACTCATATTATTAGCCATATTATGATTATATGATCGATAGAACGACAATTACTATACTTTTTACTCTTATTATTATCAATCTAACTCATATTATTAACCATATTATGCAGATGTGGTCGATAGAACGACAATTACTATGCTCACTACTCTTATTATTATCAATCTAACTGATATTATTAGCCATACTATGCTTTTATGATCGATAGAACGACAATTACTATACTTATTAGTCTTATTATTATCAATCTAACTCATATTATTAGCCATATTATGCTTATATGATCGATAGAACGACAATTACTATACTTATTACTCTTATTATTATCAATCGGACTCATATTATTAGCCATTCTATGCTTATATGATCGATAGAACGACAATTACTATACTTATTAGTCTTATTATTATCAATCTAACTCATATTATTAGCCATATTATGCTTATATGATCGATAGAACGACAATTACTATACTTATTACTCTTATTATTATCAATCGGACTCATATTATTAGCCATTCTATGCTTATATGATCGATAGAACGACAATTACTATACTTATTACTCTTATTATTATCAATCGGACTCATATTATTAGCCATTCTATGCTTATATGATCGACAGAACGACAATTACTATACTGACTACACTCACTATTATCAATCTAACTCATATTATTAACCATATTATGCAGATATGGTCGATAGAACGACAATTACTATACTTATTACTCTTATTATTATCAATCTGACTCATATTATTTGCCATATTATGCTTGTATGATCGATAGAACGACAATTACTATACTTATTAGTCTTATTATTATCAATCTAACTCATATTATTAGCCATATTATGATTATATGATCGATAGAACGACAATTACTATACTTTTTACTCTTATTATTATCAATCTAACTCATATTATTAACCATATTATGCAGATATGGTCGATAGAACGACAATTACTATATTTATTACTCTTATTATTATCAATCGAACTCATATTATTAGCCATACTATGCTTATATGATCGACAGAACGACAATTACTATACTTATTGCACTCACTATTATCAATCTAACTCATATTATTAGCCATACTATGCTTGTATGATCGACAGGACGACAATTGCTATACTTATTACACTCACTATTATCAATCTAACTCATATTATTAGCCATATTATGCTTATATGGTCGGTAGAACGACAATTACTATACTTATTACTCTTATTATTATCAACCTAACTCATATTATTAGCCATATTATGCTTATATGATCGATAGAACGACAATTACTATACTTATTACTCTTATTATTATCAATCGGACTCATATTATTAGCCATTCTATGCTTATATGATCGACAGAACGACAATTACTATACTGACTACACTCACTGTTATCAATCTAACTCATATTATTAACCATATTATGCCGATATGGTCGATAGAACGACAATTACTATACTTATTAGTCTTATTATTATCAATCTAACTCATATTATTAGCCATATTATGCTTATATGATCGATAGAACGACAATTACTATACTTATTACTCTTATTATTATCAATCGGACTCATATTATTAGCCATTCTATGCTTATATGATCGACAGAACGACAATTACTATACTGACTAAACTCACTATTATCAATCTAACTCATATTATTAACCATATTATGCCGATATGGTCGATAGAACGACAATTACTATACTTATTACTCTTATTATTATCAATCTGACTCATATTATTTGCCATATTATGCTTGTGTGATCGATAGAACGACAATTACTATACTTATTAGTCTTATTATTATCAATCTAACTCATATTATTAGCCATATTATGATTATATGATCGATAGAGCGACAATTACTATACTTTTTACTCTTATTATTATCAATCTAACTCATATTATTAACCATATTATGCAGATATGGTCGATAGAACGACAATTACTATACTTATTACTCTTATTATTATCAATCTGACTCATATTATTAGCCATATTATGCTTATATGATCGATAGAACTACAATTACTATATTTATTACTCTTATTATTATCAATCGAACTCATATCATTAGCCATACTATGCTTATATGATCGACAGAACGACAATTACTGTACTTATTGCACTCACTATTATCAATCTAACTCATATTATTAGCCATACTATGCTTATATGATCGACAGGACGACAATTACTATACTTATTACACTCACTATTATCAATCTAACTCATATTATTAGCCATATTATGCTTATATGGTCGGTAGAACGATAATTACCATACTTATTACTCTTATTATTATCAACCTAACTCATATTATTAATCATATTATACTTATATGAGCAATAGAACTAAAATTACTATACTTATTACACTCGCTATTATCATTCTAACTCATATTATTAGCCATATTATGCTTATATGATCGATAGAACGACAATTACTATACTTATTACTCTTATTATTATCAATCGAACTCATATTATTAGCCATATTATGCTTATATGATCGGTAGAACGATAATTACTATACTTATTACACTTATTATTATCAATCTAACTCATATTATTAGCCATATTATGCTTATATGATCGATAGAACTACAATTACTATACTTATTACTCTTATTATTATCAATCTAGCTCATATTATTAACCATATTATGCAGACATGATCGATAGAACTACAACTACTATACTCATTACTCTTACTATTATCAATCTAACTCATATTATTAGCCATATTATGCTTATATGATCGGTAGAACGATAATTACTGTACTTATTACACTTATTATTATCAATCTAACTCATATTATTAGCCACATTATGCTTATAGGATCGATAGAACTGCAATTACTATACTCATTACTCTTATTATTATCAATCTAACTCATATTATTAGCCATATTATGCTTATATGATCGATAGAACTACAATTACTATACTTATTACTCTTATTATTATCAATCGAACCCATATTATTAGCCATATTATGCTTATATGATCGATAGAACTACAATTACTATACTTATTAGTCTTATTATTATCAATCTAACTCACATTGTTAGCCATATTATGCTTATATGATCGGTAGAACGACAATTACTATACTTATTAGTCTTATTATTATCAATCTAACTCATATTTTTAGCCATATTATGCTTATATGATCGATAGAACGACAATTACTATACTTATTACTCTTATTATTATCAATCGAACTCATATTATTAGCCATATTATGATTATATGATCGATAGAACGACAATTACTATACTTTTTACTCTTATTATTATCAATCTAACTCATATTATTAACCATATTATGCAGATGTGGTCGATAGAACGACAATTACTATGCTCACTACTCTTATTATTATCAATCTAACTGATATTATTAGCCATACTATGCTTTTATGATCGATAGAACGACAATTACTATACTTATTAGTCTTATTATTATCAATCTAACTCATATTATTAGCCATATTATGCTTATATGATCGATAGAACGACAATTACTATACTTATTACTCTTATTATTATCAATCGGACTCATATTATTAGCCATTCTATGCTTATATGATCGACAGAACGACAATTACTATACTGACTACACTCACTATTATCAATCTAACTCATATTATTAACCATATTATGCAGATATGGTCGATAGAACGACAATTACTATACTTATTACTCTTATTATTATCAATCTGACTCATATTATTTGCCATATTATGCTTGTATGATCGATAGAACGACAATTACTATACTTATTAGTCTTATTATTATCAATCTAACTCATATTATTAGCCATATTATGATTATATGATCGATAGAACGACAATTACTATACTTTTTACTCTTATTATTATCAATCTAACTCATATTATTAACCATATTATGCAGATATGGTCGATAGAACGACAATTACTATACTTATTACTCTTATTATTATCAATCTGACTCATATTATTAGCCATATTATGCTTATATGATCGATAGAACTACAATTACTATACTTATTACTCTTATTATTATCAATCGAACCCATATTATTAGCCATATTATGCTTATAAGATCGATAGAACTACAATTACTATACTTATTAGTCTTATTATTATCAATCTAACTCACATTGTTAGCCATATTATGCTTATATGATCGATAGAACGACAATTACTATACTTTTTACTCTTATTATTATCAATCTAACTCATATTATTTGCCATCTCATGCTTATATGATCGATAGAACGAAAATTACTATACTCATTACTCTTATTATTATCAATCTAACTCATATTATTAGCCATATTATGCTTATATGGTCGGTAGAACGATAATTACTATACTTATTACTCTTATTATTATCAACCTAACTCATATTATTAATCATATTATACTTATATGAGCAATAGAACTAAAATTACTATACTTATTACACTCGCTATTATCATTCTAACTCATATTATTAGCCACATTATGCTTATAGGATCGATAGAACTACAACTACTATACTCATTACTCTTATTATTATCAATCTAACTCATATTATTAGCCATATTATGCTTATATGATCGATAGAACTACAATTACTATACTTATTAGTCTTATTATTATCAATCTAACTCACATTGTTAGCCATATTATGCTTATATGATCGATAGAACGACAATTACTATACTTATTACTCTTATTATTATCAATCTAACTCATATTATTAGCCATACTATGCTTTTATGATCGATAGAACGACAATTACTATACTTATTAGTCTTTTTATTATCAATCTAACTCATATTATTAGCCATATTATGCTTATATGATCGATAGAACGACAATTACTATACTTATTACTCTTATTATTATCAATCTAGCTGATATTATTAGCCATACTATGCTTTTATGATCGATAGAACGACAATTACTATACTTATTAGTCTTATTATTATCAATCTAACTCATATTATTAACCATATTATGCAGATATGGTCGATAGAACGACAATTACTATACTTATTACTCTTATTATTATCAATCTGACTCATATTATTTGCCATATTATGCTTGTATGATCGATAGAACGACAATTACTATACTTATTAGTCTTATTATTATCAATCTAACTCATATTATTAACCATATTATGCAGATATGGTCGATAGAACGACAATTACTATATTTATTACTCTTATTATTATCAATCGAACTCATATTATTAGCCATACTATGCTTATATGATCGACAGAACGACAATTACTATACTGACTACACTCACTATTATCAATCTAACTCATATTATTAACCATATTATGCAGATATGGTCGATAGAACGACAATTACTATACTTATTACTCTTATTATTATCAATCTGACTCATATTATTTGCCATATTATGCTTGTATGATCGATAGAACGACAATTACTATACTTATTAGTCTTATTATTATCAATCTAACTCACATTGTTAGCCATATTATGCTTATATGATCGGTAGAACGACAATTACTATACTTATTAGTCTTATTATTATCAATCTAACTCATATTATTAGCCATATTATGCTTATATGATCGATAGAACGACAATTACTATACTTATTACTCTTATTATTATCAATCTAACTCATATTATTAGCCATATTATGATTATATGATCGATAGAACGACAATTACTATACTTTTTACTCTTATTATTATCAATCTAACTCATATTGTTAACCATATTATGCAGATGTGGTCGATAGAACGACAATTACTATGCTCACTACTCTTATTATTATCAATCTAACTGATATTATTAGCCATACTATGCTTTTATGATCGATAGAACGACAATTACTATACTTATTAGTCTTATTATTATCAATCTAACTCATATTATTAGCCATATTATGCTTATATGATCGATAGAACGACAATTACTATACTTATTACTCTTATTATTATCAATCGGACTCATATTATTAGCCATTCTATGCTTATATGATCGATAGAACGACAATTACTATACTTATTAGTCTTATTATTATCAATCTAACTCATATTATTAGCCATATTATGATTATATGATCGATAGAACGACAATTACTATACTTTTTAATCTTATTATTATCAATCTAACTCATATTATTAACCATATTATGCAGATATGGTCGATAGAACGACAATTACTATATTTATTACTCTTATTATTATCAATCGAACTCATATTATTAACCATACTATGCTTATATGATCGACAGAACGACAATTACTATACTGACTACACTCACTATTATCAATCTAACTCATATTATTAACCATATTATGCAGATATGGTCGATAGAACGACAATTACTATACTTATTACTCTTATTATTATCAATCTGACTCATATTATTTGCCATATTATGCTTGTATGATCGATAGAACGACAATTACTATACTTATTAGTCTTATTATTATCAATCTAACTCATATTATTAGCCATACTATGCTTTTATGATCGAATAGAACGACAGTTACTATACTTATTAGTCTTATTATTATCAATCTAACTCATATTATTAGCCATATTATGCTTATATGATCGATAGAACGACAATTACTATACTTATTACTCTTATTATTATCAATCGGACTCATATTATTAGCCATTCTATGCTTATATGATCGATAGAACGACAATTACTATACTTATTACTCTTATTATTATCAATCGGACTCATATTATTAGCCATTCTATGCTTATATGATCGACAGAACGACAATTACTATACTGACTACACTCACTATTATCAATCTAACTCATATTATTAACCATATTATGCAGATATGGTCGATAGAACGACAATTACTATACTTATTACTCTTATTATTATCAATCTGACTCATATTATTTGCCATATTATGCTTGTATGATCGATAGAACGACAATTACTATACTTATTAGTCTTATTATTATCAATCTAACTCATATTATTAGCCATATTATGATTATATGATCGATAGAACGACAATTACTATACTTTTTACTCTTATTATTATCAATCTAACTCATATTATTAACCATATTATGCAGATATGGTCGATAGAACGACAATTACTATATTTATTACTCTTATTATTATCAATCGAACTCATATTATTAGCCATACTATGCTTATATGATCGACAGAACGACAATTACTATACTTATTGCACTCACTATTATCAATCTAACTCATATTATTAGCCATACTATGCTTGTATGATCGACAGGACGACAATTGCTATACTTATTACACTCACTATTATCAATCTAACTCATATTATTAGCCATATTATGCTTATATGGTCGGTAGAACGACAATTACTATACTTATTACTCTTATTATTATCAACCTAACTCATATTATTAGCCATATTATGCTTATATGATCGATAGAACGACAATTACTATACTTATTACTCTTATTATTATCAATCGGACTCATATTATTAGCCATTCTATGCTTATATGATCGACAGAACGACAATTACTATACTGACTACACTCACTGTTATCAATCTAACTCATATTATTAACCATATTATGCCGATATGGTCGATAGAACGACAATTACTATACTTATTAGTCTTATTATTATCAATCTAACTCATATTATTAGCCATATTATGCTTATATGATCGATAGAACGACAATTACTATACTTATTACTCTTATTATTATCAATCGGACTCATATTATTAGCCATTCTATGCTTATATGATCGACAGAACGACAATTACTATACTGACTAAACTCACTATTATCAATCTAACTCATATTATTAACCATATTATGCCGATATGGTCGATAGAACGACAATTACTATACTTATTACTCTTATTATTATCAATCTGACTCATATTATTTGCCATATTATGCTTGTGTGATCGATAGAACGACAATTACTATACTTATTAGTCTTATTATTATCAATCTAACTCATATTATTAGCCATATTATGATTATATGATCGATAGAGCGACAATTACTATACTTTTTACTCTTATTATTATCAATCTAACTCATATTATTAACCATATTATGCAGATATGGTCGATAGAACGACAATTACTATACTTATTACTCTTATTATTATCAATCTGACTCATATTATTAGCCATATTATGCTTATATGATCGATAGAACTACAATTACTATATTTATTACTCTTATTATTATCAATCGAACTCATATCATTAGCCATACTATGCTTATATGATCGACAGAACGACAATTACTGTACTTATTGCACTCACTATTATCAATCTAACTCATATTATTAGCCATACTATGCTTATATGATCGACAGGACGACAATTACTATACTTATTACACTCACTATTATCAATCTAACTCATATTATTAGCCATATTATGCTTATATGGTCGGTAGAACGATAATTACCATACTTATTACTCTTATTATTATCAACCTAACTCATATTATTAATCATATTATACTTATATGAGCAATAGAACTAAAATTACTATACTTATTACACTCGCTATTATCATTCTAACTCATATTATTAGCCATATTATGCTTATATGATCGATAGAACGACAATTACTATACTTATTACTCTTATTATTATCAATCGAACTCATATTATTAGCCATATTATGCTTATATGATCGGTAGAACGATAATTACTATACTTATTACACTTATTATTATCAATCTAACTCATATTATTAGCCATATTATGCTTTTATGATCGATAGAACGACAATTACTATACTTATTAGTCTTATTATTATCAATCTAACTCATATTATTAGCCATATTATGCTTATATGATCGATAGAACGACAATTACTATACTTATTACTCTTATTATTATCAATCGGACTCATATTATTAGCCATTCTATGCTTATATGATCGATAGAACGACAATTACTATACTTATTAGTCTTATTATTATCAATCTAACTCATATTATTAGCCATATTATGATTATATGATCGATAGAACTGCAATTACTATACTCATTACTCTTATTATTATCAATCTAACTCATATTATTAGCCATATTATGCTTATATGATCGATAGAACTACAATTACTATACTTATTACTCTTATTATTATCAATCGAACCCATATTATTAGCCATATTATGCTTATATGATCGATAGAACTACAATTACTATACTTATTAGTCTTATTATTATCAATCTAACTCACATTGTTAGCCATATTATGCTTATATGATCGGTAGAACGACAATTACTATACTTATTAGTCTTATTATTATCAATCTAACTCATATTTTTAGCCATATTATGCTTATATGATCGATAGAACGACAATTACTATACTTATTACTCTTATTATTATCAATCGAACTCATATTATTAGCCATATTATGATTATATGATCGATAGAACGACAATTACTATACTTTTTACTCTTATTATTATCAATCTAACTCATATTATTAACCATATTATGCAGATGTGGTCGATAGAACGACAATTACTATGCTCACTACTCTCATTATTATCAATCTAACTGATATTATTAGCCATACTATGCTTTTATGATCGATAGAACGACAATTACTATACTTATTAGTCTTATTATTATCAATCTAACTCATATTATTAGCCATATTATGCTTATATGATCGATAGAACGACAATTACTATACTTATTACTCTTATTATTATCAATCGGACTCATATTATTAGCCATTCTATGCTTATATGATCGACAGAACGACAATTACTATACTGACTACACTCACTATTATCAATCTAACTCATATTATTAACCATATTATGCAGATATGGTCGATAGAACGACAATTACTATACTTATTACTCTTATTATTATCAATCTGACTCATATTATTTGCCATATTATGCTTGTATGATCGATAGAACGACAATTACTATACTTATTAGTCTTATTATTATCAATCTAACTCATATTATTAGCCATATTATGATTATATGATCGATAGAACGACAATTACTATACTTTTTACTCTTATTATTATCAATCTAACTCATATTATTAACCATATTATGCAGATATGGTCGATAGAACGACAATTACTATACTTATTACTCTTATTATTATCAATCTGACTCATATTATTAGCCATATTATGCTTATATGATCGATAGAACTACAATTACTATACTTATTACTCTTATTATTATCAATCGAACCCATATTATTAGCCATATTATGCTTATAAGATCGATAGAACTACAATTACTATACTTATTAGTCTTATTATTATCAATCTAACTCACATTGTTAGCCATATTATGCTTATATGATCGATAGAACGACAATTACTATACTTTTTACTCTTATTATTATCAATCTAACTCATATTATTTGCCATCTCATGCTTATATGATCGATAGAACGAAAATTACTATACTCATTACTCTTATTATTATCAATCTAACTCATATTATTAGCCATATTATGCTTATATGGTCGGTAGAACGATAATTACTATACTTATTACTCTTATTATTATCAACCTAACTCATATTATTAATCATATTATACTTATATGAGCAATAGAACTAAAATTACTATACTTATTACACTCGCTATTATCATTCTAACTCATATTATTAGCCACATTATGCTTATAGGATCGATAGAACTACAATTACTATACTCATTACTCTTATTATTATCAATCTAACTCATATTATTAGCCATATTATGCTTATATGATCGATAGAACTACAATTACTATACTTATTAGTCTTATTATTATCAATCTAACTCACATTGTTAGCCATATTATGCTTATATGATCGATAGAACGACAATTACTATACTTATTACTCTTATTATTATCAATCTAACTCATATTATTAGCCATACTATGCTTTTATGATCGATAGAACGACAATTACTATACTTATTAGTCTTATTATTATCAATCAAACTCATATTATTAGCCATATTATGCTTATATGATCGATAGAACGACAATTACTATACTTATTACTCTTATTATTATCAATCGAACTCATATTATTAGCCATATTATGATTATATGATCGATAGAACGACAATTACTATACTTTTTACTCTTATTATTATCAATCTAACTCATATTATTTGCCATCTTATGCTTATATGATCGATAGAACTACAATTACTATACTCATTACTCTTATTATTATCAATCTAACTCATATTATTAGCCATATTATGCTTATATGATCGATAGAACTACAATTACTATATTTATTACTCTTATTATTATCAATCGAACTCATATTATTAGCCATACTATGCTTATATGATCGACAGAACGACAATTACTATACTTATTGCACTCACTATTATCAATCGAACTCATATCATTAGCCATACTATGCTTATATGATCGACAGGACGACAATTACTATACTTATTGCACTCACTATTATCAATCTAACTCATATTATTAGCCATACTATGCTTATATGATCGACAGGACGACAATTACTATACTTATTACACTCACTATTATCAATCTAACTCATATTATTAGCCATATTATGCTTATATGGTCGGTAGAACGATAATTACCATACTTATTACTCTTATTATTATCAACCTAACTCATATTATTAATCATATTATACTTATATGAGCAATAGAACTAAAATTACTATACTTATTACACTCGCTATTATCATTCTAACTCATATTATTAGCCATATTATGCTTATATGATCGATAGAACGACAATTACTATACTTATTACTCTTATTATTATCAATCGAACTCATATTATTAGCCATATTATGCTTATATGATCGGTAGAACGATAATTACTATACTTATTACACTTATTATTATCAATCTAACTCATATTATTAGCCATATTATGCTTATATGATCGATAGAACTACAATTACTATACTTATTACTCTTATTATTATCAATCTAGCTCATATTATTAACCATATTATGCAGACATGATCGATAGAACTACAACTACTATACTCATTACTCTTACTATTATCAATCTAACTCATATTATTAGCCATATTATGCTTATATGATCGGTAGAACGATAATTACTGTACTTATTACACTTATTATTATCAATCTAACTCGTATTATTAGCCACATTATGCTTATAGGATCGATAGAACTACAATCACTATACTTATTACTCTTATTATTATCAATCTAACTCATATTATTAGCCATATTATGCTTATATGATCGATAGAACTACAATTACTATACTTATTACTCTTATTATTATCAATCGAACCCATATTATTAGCCATAATATGCTTATATGATCGATAGAACTACAATTACTATACTTATTAGTCTTATTATTATCAATCTAACTCACATTGTTAGCCATATTATGCTTATATGATCGGTAGAACGACAATTACTATACTTATTAGTCTTATTATTATCAATCTAACTCATATTATTAGCCATATTATGCTTATATGATCGATAGAACGACAATTACTATACTTATTACACTTATTATTATCAATCGAACTCATATTATTAGCCATTCTATGCTTATATGATCGACAGAACGACAATTACTATACTGACTACACTCACTATTATCAATCTAACTCATATTATTAACCATATTATGCAGATATGGTCGATAGAACGACAATTACTATACTTATTACTCTTATTATTATCAATCTGACTCATATTATTTGCCATATTATGCTTGTATGATCGATAGAACGACAATTACTATACTTATTAGTCTTATTATTATCAATCTAACTCATATTATTAGCCATATTATGATTATATGATCGATAGAACGACAATTACTATACTTTTTACTCTTATTATTATCAATCTAACTCATATTATTAACCATATTATGCAGATGTGGTCGATAGAACGACAATTACTATGCTCACTACTCTTATTATTATCAATCTAACTGATATTATTAGCCATACTATGCTTTTATGATCGATAGAACGACAATTACTATACTTATTAGTCTTATTATTATCAATCTAACTCATATTATTAGCCATATTATGCTTATATGATCGATAGAACGACAATTACTATACTTATTACTCTTATTATTATCAATCGGACTCATATTATTAGCCATACTATGCTTATATGATCGACAGAACGACAATTACTATACTTATTGCACTCACTATTATCAATCTAACTCATATTATTAGCCATACTATGCTTGTATGATCGACAGGACGACAATTGCTGTACTTATTACACTCACTATTATCAATCTAACTCATATTATTAGCCATATTATGCTTATATGGTCGGTAGAACGACAATTACTATACTTATTACTCTTATTATTATCAACCTAACTCATATTATTAACCATATTATGCAGATATGGTCGATAGAACGACAATTACTATATTTATTACCCTTATTATTATCAATCGAACTCATATTATTAGCCATACTATGCTTATATGATCGACAGAACGACAATTACTATACTTATTGCACTCACTATTATCAATCTAACTCATATTATTAGCCATACTATGCTTGTATGATCGACAGGACGACAATTGCTATACTTATTACACTCACTATTATCAATCTAACTCATATTATTAGCCATATTATGCTTATATGGTCGGTAGAACGACAATTACTATACTTATTACTCTTATTATTATCAACCTAACTCATATTATTAGCCATATTATGCTTATATGATCGATAGAACGACAATTACTATACTTATTACTCTTATTATTATCAATCGGACTCATATTATTAGCCATTCTATGCTTATATGATCGACAGAACGACAATTACTATACTGACTACACTCACTGTTATCAATCTAACTCATATTATTAACCATATTATGCCGATATGGTCGATAGAACGACAATTACTATACTTATTAGTCTTATTATTATCAATCTAACTCATATTATTAGCCATATTATGCTTATATGATCGATAGAACGACAATTACTATACTTATTACTCTTATTATTATCAATCGGACTCATATTATTAGCCATTCTATGCTTATATGATCGACAGAACGACAATTACTATACTGACTAAACTCACTATTATCAATCTAACTCATATTATTAACTATATTATGCCGATATGGTCGATAGAACGACAATTACTATACTTATTACTCTTATTATTATCAATCTGACTCATATTATTTGCCATATTATGCTTGTGTGATCGATAGAACGACAATTACTATACTTATTAGTCTTATTATTATCAATCTAACTCATATTATTAGCCATATTATGATTATATGATCGATAGAGCGACAATTACTATACTTTTTACTCTTATTATTATCAATCTAACTCATATTATTAACCATATTATGCAGATATGGTCGATAGAACGACAATTACTATACTTATTACTCTTATTATTATCAATCTGACTCATATTATTAGCCATATTATGCTTATATGATCGATAGAACTACAATTACTATATTTATTACTCTTATTATTATCAATCGAACTCATATCATCAGCCATACTATGCTTATATGATCGGCAGAACGACAATTACTGTACTTATTGCACTCACTATTATCAATCTAACTCATATTATTAGCCATACTATGCTTATATGATCGACAGGACGACAATTACTATACTTATTACACTCACTATTATCAATCTAACTCATATTATTAGCCATATTATGCTTATATGGTCGGTAGAACGATAATTACCATACTTATTACTCTTATTATTATCAACCTAACTCATATTATTAATCATATTATACTTATATGAGCAATAGAACTAAAATTACTATACTTATTACACTCGCTATTATCATTCTAACTCATATTATTAGCCATATTATGCTTATATGATCGATAGAACGACAATTACTATACTTATTACTCTTATTATTATCAATCGAACTCATATTATTAGCCATATTATGCTTATATGATCGGTAGAACGATAATTACTATACTTATTACACTTATTATTATCAATCTAACTCATATTATTAGCCATATTATGCTTATATGATCGATAGAACTACAATTACTATACTTATTACTCTTATTATTATCAATCTAGCTCATATTATTAACCATATTATGCAGACATGATCGATAGAACTACAACTACTATACTCATTACTCTTACTATTATCAATCTAACTCATATTATTAGCCATATTATGCTTATATGATCGGTAGAACGATAATTACTGTACTTATTACACTTATTATTATCAATCTAACTCATATTATTAGCCACATTATGCTTATAGGATCGATAGAACTGCAATTACTATACTCATTACTCTTATTATTATCAATCTAACTCATATTATTAGCCATATTATGCTTATATGATCGATAGAACTACAATTACTATACTTATTACTCTTATTATTATCAATCGAACCCATATTATTAGCCATATTATGCTTATATGATCGATAGAACTACAATTACTATACTTATTAGTCTTATTATTATCAATCTAACTCACATTGTTAGCCATATTATGCTTATATGATCGGTAGAACGACAATTACTATACTTATTAGTCTTATTATTATCAATCTAACTCATATTTTTAGCCATATTATGCTTATATGATCGATAGAACGACAATTACTATACTTATTACTCTTATTATTATCAATCGAACTCATATTATTAGCCATATTATGATTATATGATCGATAGAACGACAATTACTATACTTTTTACTCTTATTATTATCAATCTAACTCATATTATTAACCATATTATGCAGATGTGGTCGATAGAACGACAATTACTATGCTCACTACTCTTATTATTATCAATCTAACTGATATTATTAGCCATACTATGCTTTTATGATCGATAGAACGACAATTACTATACTTATTAGTCTTATTATTATCAATCTAACTCATATTATTAGCCATATTATGCTTATATGATCGATAGAACGACAATTACTATACTTATTACTCTTATTATTATCAATCGGACTCATATTATTAGCCATTCTATGCTTATATGATCGACAGAACGACAATTACTACACTGACTACACTCACTATTATCAATCTAACTCATATTATTAACCATATTATGCAGATATGGTCGATAGAACGACAATTACTATACTTATTACTCTTATTATTATCAATCCGACTCATATTATTTGCCATATTATGCTTGTATGATCGATAGAACGACAATTACTATACTTATTAGTCTTATTATTATCAATCTAACTCATATTATTAGCCATATTATGATTATATGATCGATAGAACGACAATTACTATACTTTTTACTCTTATTATTATCAATCTAACTCATATTATTAACCATATTATGCAGATATGGTCGATAGAACGACAATTACTATACTTATTACTCTTATTATTATCAATCTGACTCATATTATTAGCCATATTATGCTTATATGATCGATAGAACTACAATTACTATACTTATTACTCTTATTATTATCAATCTAACTCATATTATTTGCCATCTTATGCTTATATGATCGATAGAACTACAATTACTATACTCATTACTCTTATTATTATCAATCTAACTCATATTATTAGCCATATTATGCTTATATGATCGATAGAACTACAATTACTATATTTATTACTCTTATTATTATCAATCGAACTCATATTATTAGCCATACTATGCTTATATGATCGACAGAACGACAATTACTATACTTATTGCACTCACTATTATCAATCGAACTCATATCATTAGCCATACTATGCTTATATGATCGACAGGACGACAATTACTATACTTATTGCACTCACTATTATCAATCTAACTCATATTATTAGCCATACTATGCTTATATGATCGACAGGACGACAATTACTATACTTATTACACTCACTATTATCAATCTAACTCATATTATTAGCCATATTATGCTTATATGGTCGGTAGAACGATAATTACCATACTTATTACTCTTATTATTATCAACCTAACTCATATTATTAATCATATTATACTTATATGAGCAATAGAACTAAAATTACTATACTTATTACACTCGCTATTATCATTCTAACTCATATTATTAGCCATATTATGCTTATATGATCGATAGAACGACAATTACTATACTTATTACTCTTATTATTATCAATCGAACTCATATTATTAGCCATATTATGCTTATATGATCGGTAGAACGATAATTACTATACTTATTACACTTATTATTATCAATCTAACTCATATTATTAGCCATATTATGCTTATATGATCGATAGAACTACAATTACTATACTTATTACTCTTATTATTATCAATCTAGCTCATATTATTAACCATATTATGCAGACATGATCGATAGAGCTACAACTACTATACTCATTACTCTTACTATTATCAATCTAACTCATATTATTAGCCATATTATGCTTATATGATCGGTAGAACGATAATTACTGTACTTATTACACTTATTATTATCAATCTAACTCGTATTATTAGCCACATTATGCTTATAGGATCGATAGAACTACAATTACTATACTCATTACTCTTATTATTATCAATCTAACTCATATTATTAGCCATATTATGCTTATATGATCGATAGAACTACAATTACTATACTTATTACTCTTATTATTATCAATCGAACCCATATTATTAGCCATATTATGCTTATATGATCGATAGAACTACAATTACTATACTTATTAGTCTTATTATTATCAATCTAACTCACATTGTTAGCCATATTATGCTTATATGATCGGTAGAACGACAATTACTATACTCATTACTCTTATTATTATCAATCTAACTCATATTATTAGCCATATTATGATTATATGATCGGTAGAACGACAATTACTATACTCACTACTCTTATTATTATCAATCTAACTAATATTATTAGCCATATTATGCTTATGTGATCGATAGAACGACAATTACTATACTTATTACTCTTATTATTATCAGTCTAACTCATATTATTTGCCATATTATGCTTATATGCTCGATAGAACGACAATTACTATCCTTATTTGTCTTATTATTATCAATCTAACTCATATTATTTGCCATCTTATGCTTATATGATCGATAGAACGAAAATTACTATACTCATTACTCTTATTATTATCAATCTAACTCATATTATTAGCCATATTATGCTTATATGATCGATAGAACTACAATTACTATACTTATTACTCTTATTATTATCAATTGAACTCATATTATTAGCCATACTATGCTTATATGATCGACAGAACGACAATTACTATACTTATTGCAGTCACTATTATCAATCTAACTCATATTATTAGCCATACTATGCTTATATGATCGACAGAACGACAATTACTATACTTATTACACTCACTATTATCAATCTAACTCATATTATTAGCCATATTATGCTTATACGATCGGTAGAACGATAATTACTATACTTATTACTCTTATTATTATCAATCTAACTCATATTATTAATCATATTATACTTATATGAGCAATAGAACTAAAATTACTATACTTATTACACTCGCTATTATCATTCTAACTCATATTATTAGCCATATTATGCTTATATGATCGATAGAACGACAATTACTATACTTTTTACTCTTATTATTATCAATCTAACTCATATTATTAGCCATATTATGCTTATATGATCGATAGAACTACAATTACTATACTTATTAGTCTTATTATTATCAATCTAACTCACATTGTTAGCCATATTATGCTTATATGATCGATAGAACGACAATTACTATACTTATTACTCTTATTATTATCAATCTAACTCATATTATTAGCCATATTATGATTATATGATCGGTAGAACGACAATTACTATACTCACTACTCTTATTATTATCAATCTAACTAATATTATTAGCCATATTATGCTTATGTGATCGATAGAACGACAATTACTATACTTATTACTCTTATTATTATCAGTCTAACTCATATTATTTGCCATATTATGCTTATTTGCTCGATAGAACGACAATTACTATCCTTATTTGTCTTATTATTATCAATCTAACTCATATTATTTGCCATCTTATGCTTATATGATCGATAGAATGAAAATTACTATACTCATTACTCTTATTATTATCAATCTAACTCATATTATTAGCCATATTATGCTTATATGATCGATAGAACTACAATTACTATACTTATTACTCTTATTATTATCAATTGAACTCATATTATTAGCCATACTATGCTTATATGATCGACAGAACGACAATTACTATACTTATTGCAGTCACTATTATCAATCTAACTCATATTATTAGCCATACTATGCTTATATGATCGACAGAACGACAATTACTATACTTATTACACTCACTATTATCAATCTAACTCATATTATTAGCCATATTATGCTTATACGATCGGTAGAACGATAATTACTATACTTATTACTCTTATTATTATCAATCTAACTCATATTATTAATCATATTATACTTATATGAGCAATAGAACTAAAATTACTATACTTATTACACTCGCTATTATCATTCTAACTCATATTATTAGCCATATTATGCTTATATGATCGATAGAACGACAATTACTATACTTTTTACTCTTATTATTATCAATCTAACTCATATCATTAGCCATATTATGCTTATATGATCGATAGAACGACAATTACTATACTTTTTACTCTTATTATTATCAATCTAACTCACATTATTAGCCATATTATGCTTATATGATCGGTAGAACGATAATTACTATACTTATTTCTCTTATTATTATCAATCTAACTCATATTATTAGCCATATTATGCTTATATGATCGATAGAACGGCAATTACTATACTTATTGCTCTTATTATTATCAATCTAACTCATATTATTAGCCACATTATGCTTATAGGATCGACAGAACTAAAATTACTATACTCATTACTCTTATTATTATCAATCTAACTCATATTATTAGCCATATTATGCTTATATGATCGATAGAACTACAATTACTATACTTATTACGATTATTATTATCAATCGAACTCATATTATTAGCCATATTATGCTTATATGATCGATAGAACTACAATTACTATACTTATTAGTCTTATTATTATCAATCTAACTCACATTGTTAGCCATATTATGCTTATATGATCGATAGAACGACAATTACTATACTTAATACTCTTATTATTATCAATCTAACTCATATTATTAGCCATATTATGCTTATATGATCGATAGAACGACAATTACTATACTTTTTACTCTTATTATTATCAATCTAACTCATATTATTAGCCATATTATGCTTATATGATCGATAGAACGACAATTACTATACTCCTTAGTCTTATTATTATCAATCTAACTCATATTATTAGCCATATTGTGCTTATAGGATCGATAGAACTACAATTACTATACTCATTACTCTTATTATTATCAATCTAACTCATATTATTAGCCATATTATGCTTATATGATCGATAGAACTACAATTACTATACTTATTACGATTATTATTATCAATCGAACTCATATTATTAGCCATATTATGCTTATATGATCGATAGAACTACAATTACTATACTTATTAGTCTTATTATTATCAATCTAACTCACATTGTTAGACATATTATGCTTATATGATCGATAGAACGACAATTACTATACTTATTACTCTTATTATTATCAATCTAACCCATATTATTTGCCATCTTATGCTTATATGATCGATAGAACGAAAATTACTATACTCATTACTCTTATTATTATCAATCTAACTCATATTATTAGCCATATTATGCTTATATGATCGATAGAACTACAATTACTATACTTATTACTCTTATTATTATCAATCGAGCTCATATTATTAGCCATACTATGCTTATATGATCGACAGAACGACAATTACTATACTTATTGCAGTCACTATTATCAATCTAACTCATATTATTAGCCATACTATGCTTATATGATCGACAGAACGACAATTACTATACTTATTACACTCACTATTATCAATCTAACTCATATTATTAGCCATATTATGCTTATACGATCGGTAGAACGATAATTACTATACTTATTACTCTTATTATTATCAATCTAACTCATATTATTAATCATATTATACTTATATGAGCAATAGAACTAAAATTACTATACTTATTACACTCGCTATTATCATTCTAACTCATATTATTAGCCATATTATGCTTATATGATCGATAGAACGACAATTACTATACTTTTTACTCTTATTATTATCAATCTAACTCATATTATTAGCCATATTATGCTTATATGATCGATAGAACTACAATTACTATACTTATTAGTCTTATTATTATCAATCTAACTCACATTGTTAGCCATATTATGCTTATATGATCGATAGAACGACAATTACTATACTTATTACTCTTATTATTATCAATCTAACTCATATTATTAGCCATATTATGATTATATGATCGGTAGAACGACAATTACTATACTCACTACTCTTATTATTATCAATCTAACTAATATTATTAGCCATATTATGCTTATGTGATCGATAGAACGACAATTACTATACTTAATACTCTTATTATTATCAATCTAACTCATATTATTGGCCATATTATGCTTATATGATCGATAGAACGACAATTACTATACTTATTACTCTTATTATTATCAATCGAACTCATATTATTTGCCATATTATGCTTATTTGCTCGATAGAACGACAATTACTATCCTTATTTGTCTTATTATTATCAATCTAACTCATATTATTTGCCATCTTATGCTTATATGATCGATAGAACGAAAATTACTATACTCATTACTCTTATTATTATCAATCTAACTCATATTATTAGCCATATTATGCTTATATGATCGATAGAACTACAATTACTATACTTATTACTCTTATTATTATCAATTGAACTCATATTATTAGCCATACTATGCTTATATGATCGACAGAACGACAATTACTATACTTATTGCAGTCACTATTATCAATCTAACTCATATTATTAGCCATACTATGCTTATATGATCGACAGAACGACAATTACTATACTTATTACACTCACTATTATCAATCTAACTCATATTATTAGCCATATTATGCTTATACGATCGGTAGAACGATAATTACTATACTTATTACTCTTATTATTATCAATCTAACTCATATTATTAATCATATTATACTTATATGAGCAATAGAACTAAAATTACTATACTTATTACACTCGCTATTATCATTCTAACTCATATTATTAGCCATATTATGCTTATATGATCGATAGAACGACAATTACTATACTTTTTACTCTTATTATTATCAATCTAACTCATATTATTAGCCATATTATGCTTATATGATCGATAGAACGACAATTACTATACTTTTTACTCTTATTATTATCAATCTAACTCACATTATTAGCCATAATATGCTTATATGATCGGTAGAACGATAATTACTATACTTATTTCTCTTATTATTATCAATCTAACTCATATTATTAGCCATATTATGCTTATATGATCGATAGAACGGCAATTACTATACTTATTGCTCTTATTATTATCAATCTAACTCATATTATTAGCCACATTATGCTTATAGGATCGACAGAACTAAAATTACTATACTCATTACTCTTATTATTATCAATCTAACTCATATTATTAGCCATATTATGCTTATATGATCGATAGAACTACAATTACTATACTTATTACGATTATTATTATCAATCGAACTCATATTATTAGCCATATTATGCTTATATGATCGATAGAACTACAATTACTATACTTATTAGTCTTATTATTATCAATCTAACTCACATTGTTAGCCATATTATGCTTATATGATCGATAGAACGACAATTACTATACTTAATACTCTTATTATTATCAATCTAACTCATATTATTAGCCATATTATGCTTATATGATCGATAGAACGACAATTACTATACTTTTTACTCTTATTATTATCAATCTAACTCATATTATTAGCCATATTATGCTTATATGATCGATAGAACGACAATTACTATACTCCTTAGTCTTATTATTATCAATCTAACTCATATTATTAGCCATATTATGCTTATATGATCGATAGAACTACAATTACTATACTTACTACGATTATTATTATCAATCGAACTCATATTATTAGCCATATTATGCTTATATGATCGATAGAACTACAATTACTATATTTATTAGTCTTATTATTATCAATCTAACTCACATTGTTAGACATATTATGCTTATATGATCGATAGAACGACAATTACTATACTTATTACTCTTATTATTATCAATCTAACCCATATTATTTGCCATCTTATGCTTATATGATCGATAGAACGAAAATTACTATACTCATTACTCTTATTATTATCAATCTAACTCATATTATTAGCCATATTATGCTTATATGATCGATAGAACTACAATTACTATACTTATTACTCTTATTATTATCAATCGAGCTCATATTATTAGCCATACTATGCTTATATGATCGACAGAACGACAATTACTATACTTATTACACTCACTATTATCAATCTAACTCATATTATTAGCCATATTATGCTTATATGATCGATAGAACGACAATTACTATACTTTTTACTCTTATTATTATCAATCTAACTCATATTATTAGCCATATTATGCTTATATGATCGGTAGAACGATAATTAATATACTTATTACTCTTATTATTATCAATCTAACTCATATTATTAGCCATACTATGCTTTTATGATCGATAGAACGACAATTACTACACATATTAGTCTTATTATTATCAATCTAACTCATATTATTAGCCATATTATGCTTATATGATCGATAGAACGACAATTACTATACTTATTACTCTTGTTATTATCAATCGAACTCATATTATTAGCCATTCTATGCTTATATGATCGACAGAACGACAATTACTATACTGACTACACTCACTATTATCAATCTAACTCATATTATTAACCATATTATGCAGATATGGTCGATAGAACGACAATTACTATACTTATTACTCTTATTATTATCAATCTGACTCATATTATTAGCCATATTATGCTTATATGATCGGTAGAACGATAATTACTATACTTATTACACTTATTATTATCAATCGAACTCATATTATTAGCCATTCTATGCTTATATGATCGACAGAACGACAATTACTATACTGACTACACTCACTATTATCAATCTAACTCATATTATTAACCATATTATGCAGATATGGTCGATAGAACGACAATTACTATACTTATTACTCTTATTATTATCAATCTGACTCATATTATTAGCCATATTATGCTTATATGATCGGTAGAACGATAATTACTATACTTATTACACTTATTATTATCAATCTAACTCATATTATTAGCCATACTATGCTTTTATGATCGATAGAACGACAATTACTATACTCATTACTCTTATTATTATCAATCTAACTCATATTATTAGCCATATTATGCTTATACGATCGATAGAACTACAATTACTATACTTATTACTCTTATTATTATCAATCGAACTCATATTATTAGCCATACTATGCTTATATGATCGACAGAACGACAATTACTATACTTATTACTCTTATTATTATCAATCGAACTCATATTATTAGCCATACTATGCTTATATGATCGACAGAACGACAATTACTATACTTATTGCACTCACTATTATCAATCTAACTCATATTATTAGCCATACTATGCTTATATGATCGACAGAACGACAATTACTATACTTATTACTCTTATTATTATCAATCTAACTCATATTATTAGCCATATTATGCTTATATGATCGATAGAACTACAATTACTATACTTATTACTCTTATTATTATCAATCGAACTCATATTATTAGCCATACTATGCTTATATGATCGACAGAACGACAATTACTATACTTATTACACTCACTATTATCAATCTAACTCATATTATTAGACATATTATGCTTATATGATCGATAGATCGACAATTACTATACTTTTTACTCTTATTATTATCAATCTAACTCATATTATTAGCCATATTGTGCTTATATGATCGGTAGAACGATAATTACTATACTTATTACACTTATTATTATCAATCTAACTCATATTATTAGCCACATTATGCTTGTATGATCGATAGAACGACAATTACTATACTTATTACTCTTATTATTATCAATCTAACTCATATTATTAGCCATATTATGATTATATGATCGGTAGAACGACAATTACTATACTCACTACTCTTATTATTATCAATCTAACTAATATTATTAGCCATATTATGCTTATGTGATCGATAGAACGACAATTACTATACTTATTACTCTTATTATTATCAGTCTAACTCATATTATTTGCCATATTATGCTTATATGCTCGATAGAACGACAATTACTATACTTATTTCTCTTATTATTATCAATCTAACTCATATTATTAGCCATATTATGCTTATATGATCGATAGAACTACAATTACTATACTTATTACTCTTATTATTATCAATCGAACTCATATTATTAGCCATACTATGCTTATATGATCGACAGAACGACAATTACTATACTTATTGCAGTCACTATTATCAATCTAACTCATATTATTAGCCATACTATGCTTTTATGATCGATAGAACGACAATTACTACACTTATTAGTCTTATTTTTATCAATCTAACTCATATTATTAGCCATATTATGCTTATATGATCGATAGAACGACAATTACTATACTTATTACTCTTATTATTATCAATCTAACTCATATTATTAGCCATATTATGCTTATATGATCGATAGAACGGCAATTACTATACATATTGCTCTTATAATTATCAATCTAACGCATATTGTTAGCCACATTATGCTTATAGGATCGATAGAACTAAAATTACTATACTCATTACTCTTATTATTATCAATCTAACTCATATTATTAGCCATATTATGCTTATAGGATCGATAGAACTAAAATTACTATACTCATTACTCTTATTATTATCAATCTAACTCATATTATTAGCCACATTATGCTTGTATGATCGGTCGAACGATAATTACTATACTTAATAATCTTATTATTATCAATCTAACTCATATTATTAGCCATATTATGCTTATATGATCGATAGAACTACAATTACTATACTTATTACTCTTATTATTATCAATCTAGCTCATATTATTAACCATATTATGCAGACATGATCGATAGAACTACAACTACTATACTCATACTCGTATTATTATCAATCTAACTCATATTATTAGCCATATTATGCTTGTATGATCGGGAGAACGATAATTACTATACTTATTACTCTTATTATTATCAATCTAACTCATATTATTAATCATATTATGCTTATATGAGCAATGGAACTACAATTACTATACTTATTACACTCACTATTATCAATCTAACTCATATTATTAGCCATATTATGCTTATATGATCGATAGAACTACAATTACTATACTTATTACTCTTATTATTATCAATCTAGCTCATATTATTAACCATATTATGCAGACATGATCGATAGAACTACAACTACTATACTCATACTCTTATTTTAATCAATCTAACTCATATTATTAGCCATATTATGCTTATATGATCGATAGAACGACAATTACTATACTTTTTACTCTTATTATTATCAATCTAACTCATATTATTAGCCATATTATGCTTATATGATCGGTAGAACGATAATTAATATACTTATTACTCTTATTATTATCAATCTAACTCATATTATTAGCCATACTATGCTTTTATGATCGATAGAACGACAATTACTACACATATTAGTCTTATTATTATCAATCTAACTCATATTATTAGCCATATTATGCTTATATGATCGATAGAACGACAATTACTATACTTATTACTCTTGTTATTATCAATCGAACTCATATTATTAGCCATTCTATGCTTATATGATCGACAGAACGACAATTACTATACTGACTACACTCACTATTATCAATCTAACTCATATTATTAACCATATTATGCAGATATGGTCGATAGAACGACAATTACTATACTTATTACTCTTATTATTATCAATCTGACTCATATTATTAGCCATATTATGCTTATATGATCGGTAGAACGATAATTACTATACTTATTACACTTATTATTATCAATCGAACTCATATTATTAGCCATTCTATGCTTATATGATCGACAGAACGACAATTACTATACTGACTACACTCACTATTATCAATCTAACTCATATTATTAACCATATTATGCAGATATGGTCGATAGAACGACAATTACTATACTTATTACTCTTATTATTATCAATCTGACTCATATTATTAGCCATATTATGCTTATATGATCGGTAGAACGATAATTACTATACTTATTACACTTATTATTATCAATCTAACTCATATTATTAGCCATACTATGCTTTTATGATCGATAGAACGACAATTACTATACTCATTACTCTTATTATTATCAATCTAACTCATATTATTAGCCATATTATGCTTATACGATCGATAGAACTACAATTACTATACTTATTACTCTTATTATTATCAATCGAACTCATATTATTAGCCATACTATGCTTATATGATCGACAGAACGACAATTACTATACTTATTACTCTTATTATTATCAATCGAACTCATATTATTAGCCATACTATGCTTATATGATCGACAGAACGACAATTACTATACTTATTGCACTCACTATTATCAATCTAACTCATATTATTAGCCATACTATGCTTATATGATCGACAGAACGACAATTACTATACTTATTACTCTTATTATTATCAATCTAACTCATATTATTAGCCATATTATGCTTATATGATCGATAGAACTACAATTACTATACTTATTACTCTTATTATTATCAATCGAACTCATATTATTAGCCATACTATGCTTATATGATCGACAGAACGACAATTACTATACTTATTACACTCACTATTATCAATCTAACTCATATTATTAGCCATATTATGCTTATATGATCGATAGATCGACAATTACTATACTTTTTACTCTTATTATTATCAATCTAACTCATATTATTAGCCATATTGTGCTTATATGATCGGTAGAACGATAATTACTATACTTATTACACTTATTATTATCAATCTAACTCATATTATTAGCCACATTATGCTTGTATGATCGATAGAACGACAATTACTATACTTATTACTCTTATTATTATCAATCTAACTCATATTATTAGCCATATTATGATTATATGATCGGTAGAACGACAATTACTATACTCACTACTCTTATTATTATCAATCTAACTAATATTATTAGCCATATTATGCTTATGTGATCGATAGAACGACAATTACTATACTTATTACTCTTATTATTATCAGTCTAACTCATATTATTTGCCATATTATGCTTATATGCTCGATAGAACGACAATTACTATACTTATTTCTCTTATTATTATCAATCTAACTCATATTATTAGCCATATTATGCTTATATGATCGATAGAACTACAATTACTATACTTATTACTCTTATTATTATCAATCGAACTCATATTATTAGCCATACTATGCTTATATGATCGACAGAACGACAATTACTATACTTATTGCAGTCACTATTATCAATCTAACTCATATTATTAGCCATACTATGCTTTTATGATCGATAGAACGACAATTACTACACTTATTAGTCTTATTTTTATCAATCTAACTCATATTATTAGCCATATTATGCTTATATGATCGATAGAACGACAATTACTATACTTATTACTCTTATTATTATCAATCTAACTCATATTATTAGCCATATTATGCTTATATGATCGATAGAACGGCAATTACTATACATATTGCTCTTATAATTATCAATCTAACGCATATTGTTAGCCACATTATGCTTATAGGATCGATAGAACTAAAATTACTATACTCATTACTCTTATTATTATCAATCTAACTCATATTATTAGCCATATTATGCTTATAGGATCGATAGAACTAAAATTACTATACTCATTACTCTTATTATTATCAATCTAACTCATATTATTAGCCACATTATGCTTGTATGATCGGTCGAACGATAATTACTATACTTAATAATCTTATTATTATCAATCTAACTCATATTATTAGCCATATTATGCTTATATGATCGATAGAACTACAATTACTATACTTATTACTCTTATTATTATCAATCTAGCTCATATTATTAACCATATTATGCAGACATGATCGATAGAACTACAACTACTATACTCATACTCGTATTATTATCAATCTAACTCATATTATTAGCCATATTATGCTTGTATGATCGGGAGAACGATAATTACTATACTTATTACTCTTATTATTATCAATCTAACTCATATTATTAATCATATTATGCTTATATGAGCAATGGAACTACAATTACTATACTTATTACACTCACTATTATCAATCTAACTCATATTATTAGCCATATTATGCTTATATGATCGATAGAACTACAATTACTATACTTATTACTCTTATTATTATCAATCTAGCTCATATTATTAACCATATTATGCAGACATGATCGATAGAACTACAACTACTATACTCATACTCTTATTTTAATCAATCTAACTCATATTATTAGCCATATTATGCTTATATGATCGATAGAACGACAATTACTATACTTTTTACTCTTATTATTATCAATCTAACTCACATTATTAGCCATATTATGCTTATATGATCGGTAGAACGATAATTACTATACTTATTACTCTTATTATTATCAATCTAACTCATATTATTAGCCATATTATGCTTATATGATCGATAGAACTACAATTACTATACTTATTACTCTTATTATTATCAATCGAACTCACATTGTTAGCCATATTATGCTTATATGATCGATAGAACGACAATTACTATACTTATTACTCTTATTATTATCAATCTAACTCATATTATTTGCCATCCTATGCTTATATGATCGGTAGAACGATAATTACTATACTTATTACTCTTATTATTATCAATCTAACTCATATTATTAATCATATTATACTTATATGAGCAATAGAACTAAAATTACTATACTTATTACACTCGCTATTATCATTCTAACTCATATTATTAGCCATATTATGCTTGTATGATCGATAGAACTACAATTACTATACTTAATAGTCTTATTATTATCAATCTAACTCATATTATTAGCCATATTATGCTTATATGATCGATAGAACTACAATTACTATACTTATTACTCTTATTATTATCAATCGAACTCATATTATTAGCCATACTATGCTTATATGATCGACAGAACGACAATTACTATACTTATTGCACTCACTATTATCAATCTAACTCATATTATTAGCCATACTATGCTTATATGATCGACAGAACGACAATTACTATACTTATTACACTCACTATTATCAATCTAACTCATATTATTAGCCATATTATGCTTATATGATCGGTAGAACGATAACTACTATACTTATTACTCTTATTATTATCAATCTAACTCATATTATTAATCATATTATACTTATATGAGCAATAGAACTAAAATTACTATACTTATTACACTCGCTATTATCATGCTAACTCATATTATTAGCCATATTATTCTTATATGATCGATAGAACGACAATTACTATAATTATTACTCTTATTATTATCAATCGAACTCATATTATTAGCCATTCTATGCTTATATGATCGACAGAACGGCAATTACTATACTGACTACACTCACTATTATCAATCTAACTCATATTATTAGCCATACTATGCTTATATGATCGACAGAACGACAATTACTATACTTATTACACTCACTATTATCAATCTAACTTATATTATTAGCCATATTATGCTTATATGATCGGTAGAACGATAATTACTATACTTATTACTCTTATTATTATCAATCTAACTCATACTATTAGCCATACTATGCTTATATGATCGGTAGAACTATAATTACTATACTTATTACTCTTATTATTATCAATCTAACTCATATTATTAGCCATATTATGCTTATATGATCGATAGAACGGCAATTACTATACTTATTGCTCTTATTATTATCAATCTAACGCATATTATTAGCCACATTATGCTTATAGGATCGATAGAACTAAAATTACTATACTCATTACTCTTATTATTATCAATCTAACTCATATTATTAGCCATATTATGCTTATATGATCGATAGAACTACAATTACTATACTTATTACTCTTATTATTATCAATCGAACTCATATTATTAGCCATACTATGCTTATATGATCGACAGAACGACAATTACTATACTTATTACTCTTATTATTATCAATCTAACTCATATTATTAGCCATATTATGATTATATGATCGGTAGAACGACAATTACTATACTCACTACTCTTATTATTATCAATCTAACTCATATTATTAGCCATATTATGATTATATGATCGGTAGGACGACAATTACTATACTCACTACTCTTATTATTATCAATCTAACTAATATTATTAGCAATATTATGCTTATGTGATCGATAGAACGACAATTACTATACTTATTACTCTTATTATTATCAGTCTAACTCATATTATTTGCCATATTATGCTTATATGCTCGATAGAACGACAATTACTATACTTATTTGTCTTATTATTATCAATCTAACTCATATTATTAGCCATATTATGCTTATATGATCGATAGAACGACAATTACTATACTTTTTACTCTTATTATTTTCAATCTAACTCATATTATTAGCCATATTATGCTTATATGATCGGTAGAACGATAATTACTATACTTATTACACTTATTATTATCAATCTAACTCATATTATTAGCCACATTATGCTTGTATGATCGGTCGAACGATAATTACTGTACTTAATAATCTTATTATTATCAATCTAACTCATATTATTAGCCATATTATGCTTATATGATCGATAGAACTACAATTACTATACTTATTACTCTTATTATTATCAATCTAGCTCATATTATTAACCATATTATGCAGACATGATCGATAGAACTACAACTACTATACTCATTACTCTTATTATTATCAATCTAACTCATATTATTAGCCATATTATGCTTGTATGATCGGGAGAACGATAATTACTATACTTATTACTCTTATTATTATCAATCTAACTCATATTATTAATCATATTATGCTTATATGAGCAATGGAACTACAATTACTATACTTATTACACTTACTATTATCAATCTAACTCATATTATTAGCCATATTATGCTTATATAATCGATAGAACGACAATTACTATACTCCTTAGTCTTATTATTATCAATCTAACTCATATTATTAGCCATATTATGCTTATATGATCGATAGAACGACAATTTCTATACTTTTTACTCTTATTTTAATCAATCTAACTCATATTATTAGCCATATTATGCTTATATGATCGATAGAACGACAATTACTATACTTTTTACTCTTATTATTATCAATCTAACTCACATTATTAGCCATATTATGCTTATATGATCGGTAGAACGATAATTACTATACTTATTACTCTTATTATTATCAATCTAACTCATATTATTAGCCATATTATGCTTATATGATCGATAGAACGGCAATTACTATACTTATTGCTCTTATTATTATCAATCTAACTCATATTATTAGCCACATTATGCTTATAGGATCGATAGAACTAAAATTACTATACTCATTACTCTTATTATTATCAATCTAACTCATATTATTAGCCATATTATGCTTATATGATCGATAGAACTACAATTACTATACTTATTACTCTTATTATTATCAATCGAACTCACATTGTTAGCCATATTATGCTTATATGATCGATAGAACGACAATTACTATACTTATTACTCTTATTATTATCAATCTAACTCATATTATTTGCCATCCTATGCTTATATGATCGGTAGAACGATAATTACTATACTTATTACTCTTATTATTATCAATCTAACTCATATTATTAATCATATTATACTTATATGAGCAATAGAACTAAAATTACTATACTTATTACCCTCGCTATTATCATTCTAACTCATATTATTAGCCATATTATGCTTGTATGATCGATAGAACTACAATTACTATACTTATTAGTCTTATTATTATCAATCTAACTCATATTATTAGCCATATTATGCTTATATGATCGATAGAACTACAATTACTATACTTATTACTCTTATTATTATCAATCGAACTCATATTATTAGCCATACTATGCTTATATGATCGACAGAACGACAATTACTATACTTATTGCACTCACTATTATCAATCTAACTCATATTATTAGCCATACTATGCTTATATGATCGACAGAACGACAATTACTATACTTATTACACTCACTATTATCAATCTAACTCATATTATTAGCGATATTATGCTTATATGATCGATAGAACGACAATTACTATACTTATTACTCTTATTATTATCAATCGAACTCATATTATTAGCCATTCTATGCTTATATGATCGACAGAACGGCAATTACTATACTGACTACACTCACTATTATCAATCTAACTCATATTATTAACCGTATTATGCAGATATGGTCGATAGAACGACAATTACTATACTCATTACTCTTATTATTATCAATCTAACTCATATTATTAGCCATATTATGCTTATATGATCGATAGAACGACAATTACTATACTTAATAATCTTATTATTATCAATCTAACTCATATTATTAGCCATATTATGCTTATATGATCGATAGAACTACAATTACTATACTTATTACTCTTATTATTATCAATCTAGCTCATATTATTAACCATATTATGCAGACATGATCGATAGAACTACAACTACTATACTCATACTCGTATTATTATCAATCTAACTCATATTATTAGCCATATTATGCTTGTATGATCGGGAGAACGATAATTACTATACTTATTACTCTTATTATTATCAATCTAACTCATATTATTAATCATATTATGCTTATATGAGCAATGGAACTACAATTACTATACTTATTACACTCACTATTATCAATCTAACTCATATTATTAGCCATATTATGCTTATATGATCGATAGAACTACAATTACTATACTTATTACTCTTATTATTATCAATCTAGCTCATATTATTAACCATATTATGCAGACATGATCGATAGAACTACAACTACTATACTCATACTCTTATTTTAATCAATCTAACTCATATTATTAGCCATATTATGCTTATATGATCGATAGAACGACAATTACTATACTTTTTACTCTTATTATTATCAATCTAACTCACATTATTAGCCATATTATGCTTATATGATCGGTAGAACGATAATTACTATACTTATTACTCTTATTATTATCAATCTAACTCATATTATTAGCCATATTATGCTTATATGATCGATAGAACTACAATTACTATACTTATTACTCTTATTATTATCAATCGAACTCACATTGTTAGCCATATTATGCTTATATGATCGATAGAACGACAATTACTATACTTATTACTCTTATTATTATCAATCTAACTCATATTATTTGCCATCCTATGCTTATATGATCGGTAGAACGATAATTACTATACTTATTACTCTTATTATTATCAATCTAACTCATATTATTAATCATATTATACTTATATGAGCAATAGAACTAAAATTACTATACTTATTACACTCGCTATTATCATTCTAACTCATATTATTAGCCATATTATGCTTGTATGATCGATAGAACTACAATTACTATACTTAATAGTCTTATTATTATCAATCTAACTCATATTATTAGCCATATTATGCTTATATGATCGATAGAACTACAATTACTATACTTATTACTCTTATTATTATCAATCGAACTCATATTATTAGCCATACTATGCTTATATGATCGACAGAACGACAATTACTATACTTATTGCACTCACTATTATCAATCTAACTCATATTATTAGCCATACTATGCTTATATGATCGACAGAACGACAATTACTATACTTATTACACTCACTATTATCAATCTAACTCATATTATTAGCCATATTATGCTTATATGATCGGTAGAACGATAACTACTATACTTATTACTCTTATTATTATCAATCTAACTCATATTATTAATCATATTATACTTATATGAGCAATAGAACTAAAATTACTATACTTATTACACTCGCTATTATCATGCTAACTCATATTATTAGCCATATTATTCTTATATGATCGATAGAACGACAATTACTATAATTATTACTCTTATTATTATCAATCGAACTCATATTATTAGCCATACTATGCTTATATGATCGACAGAACGACAATTACTATACTTATTACACTCACTATTATCAATCTAACTTATATTATTAGCCATATTATGCTTATATGATCGGTAGAACGATAATTACTATACTTATTACTCTTATTATTATCAATCTAACTCATACTATTAGCCATACTATGCTTATATGATCGGTAGAACTATAATTACTATACTTATTACTCTTATTATTATCAATCTAACTCATATTATTAGCCATATTATGCTTATATGATCGATAGAACGGCAATTACTATACTTATTGCTCTTATTATTATCAATCTAACGCATATTATTAGCCACATTATGCTTATAGGATCGATAGAACTAAAATTACTATACTCATTACTCTTATTATTATCAATCTAACTCATATTATTAGCCATATTATGCTTATATGATCGATAGAACTACAATTACTATACTTATTACTCTTATTATTATCAATCGAACTCATATTATTAGCCATACTATGCTTATATGATCGACAGAACGACAATTACTATACTTATTACTCTTATTATTATCAATCTAACTCATATTATTAATCATATTATGCTTATATGAGCAATGGAACTACAATTACTATACTTATTACACTTACTATTATCAATCTAACTCATATTATTAGCCATATTATGCTTATATAATCGATAGAACGACAATTACTATACTCCTTAGTCTTATTATTATCAATCTAACTCATATTATTAGCCATATTATGCTTATATGATCGATAGAACGACAATTTCTATACTTTTTACTCTTATTTTAATCAATCTAACTCATATTATTAGCCATATTATGCTTATATGATCGATAGAACGACAATTACTATACTTTTTACTCTTATTATTATCAATCTAACTCATATTATTAGCCATATTATGCTTATATGATCGATAGAACGGCAATTACTATACTTATTGCTCTTATTATTATCAATCTAACTCATATTATTAGCCACATTATGCTTATAGGATCGATAGAACTAAAATTACTATACTCATTACTCTTATTATTATCAATCTAACTCATATTATTAGCCATATTATGCTTATATGATCGATAGAACTACAATTACTATACTTATTACTCTTATTATTATCAATCGAACTCACATTGTTAGCCATATTATGCTTATATGATCGATAGAACGACAATTACTATACTTATTACTCTTATTATTATCAATCTAACTCATATTATTTGCCATCCTATGCTTATATGATCGGTAGAACGATAATTACTATACTTATTACTCTTATTATTATCAATCTAACTCATATTATTAATCATATTATACTTATATGAGCAATAGAACTAAAATTACTATACTTATTACCCTCGCTATTATCATTCTAACTCATATTATTAGCCATATTATGCTTGTATGATCGATAGAACTACAATTACTATACTTATTAGTCTTATTATTATCAATCTAACTCATATTATTAGCCATATTATGCTTATATGATCGATAGAACTACAATTACTATACTTATTACTCTTATTATTATCAATCGAACTCATATTATTAGCCATACTATGCTTATATGATCGACAGAACGACAATTACTATACTTATTGCACTCACTATTATCAATCTAACTCATATTATTAGCCATACTATGCTTATATGATCGACAGAACGACAATTACTATACTTATTACACTCACTATTATCAATCTAACTCATATTATTAGCCATATTATGCTTATATGATCGATAGAACGACAATTACTATACTTATTACTCTTATTATTATCAATCGAACTCATATTATTAGCCATTCTATGCTTATATGATCGACAGAACGGCAATTACTATACTGACTACACTCACTATTATCAATCTAACTCATATTATTAACCGTATTATGCAGATATGGTCGATAGAACGACAATTACTATACTCATTACTCTTATTATTATCAATCTAACTCATATTATTAGCCATATTATGCTTATATGATCGATAGAACGACAATTACTATACTTAATAATCTTATTATTATCAATCTAACTCATATTATTAGCCATATTATGCTTATATGATCGATAGAACTACAATTACTATACTTATTACTCTTATTATTATCAATCTAGCTCATATTATTAACCATATTATGCAGACATGATCGATAGAACTACAACTACTATACTCATACTCGTATTATTATCAATCTAACTCATATTATTAGCCATATTATGCTTGTATGATCGGGAGAACGATAATTACTATACTTATTACTCTTATTATTATCAATCTAACTCATATTATTAATCATATTATGCTTATATGAGCAATGGAACTACAATTACTATACTTATTACACTCACTATTATCAATCTAACTCATATTATTAGCCATATTATGCTTATATGATCGATAGAACTACAATTACTATACTTATTACTCTTATTATTATCAATCTAGCTCATATTATTAACCATATTATGCAGACATGATCGATAGAACTACAACTACTATACTCATACTCTTATTTTAATCAATCTAACTCATATTATTAGCCATATTATGCTTATATGATCGATAGAACGACAATTACTATACTTTTTACTCTTATTATTATCAATCTAACTCACATTATTAGCCATATTATGCTTATATGATCGGTAGAACGATAATTACTATACTTATTACTCTTATTATTATCAATCTAACTCATATTATTAGCCATATTATGCTTATATGATCGATAGAACTACAATTACTATACTTATTACTCTTATTATTATCAATCGAACTCACATTGTTAGCCATATTATGCTTATATGATCGATAGAACGACAATTACTATACTTATTACTCTTATTATTATCAATCTAACTCATATTATTTGCCATCCTATGCTTATATGATCGGTAGAACGATAATTACTATACTTATTACTCTTATTATTATCAATCTAACTCATATTATTAATCATATTATACTTATATGAGCAATAGAACTAAAATTACTATACTTATTACACTCGCTATTATCATTCTAACTCATATTATTAGCCATATTATGCTTGTATGATCGATAGAACTACAATTACTATACTTAATAGTCTTATTATTATCAATCTAACTCATATTATTAGCCATATTATGCTTATATGATCGATAGAACTACAATTACTATACTTATTACTCTTATTATTATCAATCGAACTCATATTATTAGCCATACTATGCTTATATGATCGACAGAACGACAATTACTATACTTATTGCACTCACTATTATCAATCTAACTCATATTATTAGCCATACTATGCTTATATGATCGACAGAACGACAATTACTATACTTATTACACTCACTATTATCAATCTAACTCATATTATTAGCCATATTATGCTTATATGATCGGTAGAACGATAACTACTATACTTATTACTCTTATTATTATCAATCTAACTCATATTATTAATCATATTATACTTATATGAGCAATAGAACTAAAATTACTATACTTATTACACTCGCTATTATCATGCTAACTCATATTATTAGCCATATTATTCTTATATGATCGATAGAACGACAATTACTATAATTATTACTCTTATTATTATCAATCGAACTCATATTATTAGCCATTCTATGCTTATATGATCGACAGAACGGCAATTACTATACTGACTACACTCACTATTATCAATCTAACTCATATTATTAGCCATACTATGCTTATATGATCGACAGAACGACAATTACTATACTTATTACACTCACTATTATCAATCTAACTTATATTATTAGCCATATTATGCTTATATGATCGGTAGAACGATAATTACTATACTTATTACTCTTATTATTATCAATCTAACTCATACTATTAGCCATACTATGCTTATATGATCGGTAGAACTATAATTACTATACTTATTACTCTTATTATTATCAATCTAACTCATATTATTAGCCATATTATGCTTATATGATCGATAGAACGGCAATTACTATACTTATTGCTCTTATTATTATCAATCTAACGCATATTATTAGCCACATTATGCTTATAGGATCGATAGAACTAAAATTACTATACTCATTACTCTTATTATTATCAATCTAACTCATATTATTAGCCATATTATGCTTATATGATCGATAGAACTACAATTACTATACTTATTACTCTTATTATTATCAATCGAACTCATATTATTAGCCATACTATGCTTATATGATCGACAGAACGACAATTACTATACTTATTACTCTTATTATTATCAATCTAACTCATATTATTAGCCATATTATGATTATATGATCGGTAGAACGACAATTACTATACTCACTACTCTTATTATTATCAATCTAACTCATATTATTAGCCATATTATGATTATATGATCGGTAGGACGACAATTACTATACTCACTACTCTTATTATTATCAATCTAACTAATATTATTAGCAATATTATGCTTATGTGATCGATAGAACGACAATTACTATACTTATTACTCTTATTATTATCAGTCTAACTCATATTATTTGCCATATTATGCTTATATGCTCGATAGAACGACAATTACTATACTTATTTGTCTTATTATTATCAATCTAACTCATATTATTAGCCATATTATGCTTATATGATCGATAGAACGACAATTACTATACTTTTTACTCTTATTATTTTCAATCTAACTCATATTATTAGCCATATTATGCTTATATGATCGGTAGAACGATAATTACTATACTTATTACACTTATTATTATCAATCTAACTCATATTATTAGCCACATTATGCTTGTATGATCGGTCGAACGATAATTACTGTACTTAATAATCTTATTATTATCAATCTAACTCATATTATTAGCCATATTATGCTTATATGATCGATAGAACTACAATTACTATACTTATTACTCTTATTATTATCAATCTAGCTCATATTATTAACCATATTATGCAGACATGATCGATAGAACTACAACTACTATACTCATTACTCTTATTATTATCAATCTAACTCATATTATTAGCCATATTATGCTTGTATGATCGGGAGAACGATAATTACTATACTTATTACTCTTATTATTATCAATCTAACTCATATTATTAATCATATTATGCTTATATGAGCAATGGAACTACAATTACTATACTTATTACACTTACTATTATCAATCTAACTCATATTATTAGCCATATTATGCTTATATAATCGATAGAACGACAATTACTATACTCCTTAGTCTTATTATTATCAATCTAACTCATATTATTAGCCATATTATGCTTATATGATCGATAGAACGACAATTTCTATACTTTTTACTCTTATTTTAATCAATCTAACTCATATTATTAGCCATATTATGCTTATATGATCGATAGAACGACAATTACTATACTTTTTACTCTTATTATTATCAATCTAACTCACATTATTAGCCATATTATGCTTATATGATCGGTAGAACGATAATTACTATACTTATTACTCTTATTATTATCAATCTAACTCATATTATTAGCCATATTATGCTTATATGATCGATAGAACGGCAATTACTATACTTATTGCTCTTATTATTATCAATCTAACTCATATTATTAGCCACATTATGCTTATAGGATCGATAGAACTAAAATTACTATACTCATTACTCTTATTATTATCAATCTAACTCATATTATTAGCCATATTATGCTTATATGATCGATAGAACTACAATTACTATACTTATTACTCTTATTATTATCAATCGAACTCACATTGTTAGCCATATTATGCTTATATGATCGATAGAACGACAATTACTATACTTATTACTCTTATTATTATCAATCTAACTCATATTATTTGCCATCCTATGCTTATATGATCGGTAGAACGATAATTACTATACTTATTACTCTTATTATTATCAATCTAACTCATATTATTAATCATATTATACTTATATGAGCAATAGAACTAAAATTACTATACTTATTACCCTCGCTATTATCATTCTAACTCATATTATTAGCCATATTATGCTTGTATGATCGATAGAACTACAATTACTATACTTATTAGTCTTATTATTATCAATCTAACTCATATTATTAGCCATATTATGCTTATATGATCGATAGAACTACAATTACTATACTTATTACTCTTATTATTATCAATCGAACTCATATTATTAGCCATACTATGCTTATATGATCGACAGAACGACAATTACTATACTTATTGCACTCACTATTATCAATCTAACTCATATTATTAGCCATACTATGCTTATATGATCGACAGAACGACAATTACTATACTTATTACACTCACTATTATCAATCTAACTCATATTATTAGCCATATTATGCTTATATGATCGATAGAACGACAATTACTATACTTATTACTCTTATTATTATCAATCGAACTCATATTATTAGCCATTCTATGCTTATATGATCGACAGAACGGCAATTACTATACTGACTACACTCACTATTATCAATCTAACTCATATTATTAACCGTATTATGCAGATATGGTCGATAGAACGACAATTACTATACTTATTACTCTTATTATTATCAATCTAACTCATATTATTAGCCATATTATGCTTATATGATCGATAGAACGACAATTACTATACTTTTTACTCTTATTATTATCAATCTAACTCATATTATTAGCCATATTGTGCTTATATGATCGGTAGAACGATAATTACTATACTTATTACACTTATTATTATCAATCTAACTCATATTATTAGCCACATTATGCTTGCATGATCGGTGGAACGATAATTACTATACTTAATACTCTTATTATTATCAATCTAACTCAAATTATTAGCCATATTATGCTTATATGATCGTTAGAACTACAATTACTATACTTATTACTCTTATTATTATCAATCTAGCTCATATTACTAACCATATTATGCAGGCATGATCGATAGAACTACAACTACTATACTCATTACTCTTATTATTATCAATCTAACTCATATTATTAGCCATATTATGCTTGTATGATCGGGAGAACGATAATTACTATACTTATTGCTCTTATTATTATCAATCTAACTCATATTATTAGCCATATTATGCTTATATGATCGATAGAACGACAATTACTATACTTATTACTCTTATTATTATCAATCTAACTCATATTATTAGCCATATTATGATTATATGATGGGTAGAACGACAATTACTATACTCACTACTCTTATTATTATCAATCTAACTAATATTATTAGCCATATTATGCTTATGTGATCGATAGAACGACAATTACTATACTTATTACTCTTATCATTATCAGTCTAACTCATATTATTTGCCATATTATGCTTATATGCTCGATAGAACGACAATTACTATACTTATTACTCTTATTATTATCAGTCTAACTCATATTATTTGCCGTATTATGCTTATATGCTCGATAGAACGACAATTACTATACTTATTTGTCTTATTATTATCAATCTAACTCATATTATTAGCCATATTATGCTTATATGATCGATAGAACGACAATTACTATACTTTTTACTCTTATTATTTTCAATCTAACTCATATTATTAGCCATATTATGCTTATATGATCGGTAGAACGATAATTACTATACTTATTACACTTATTATTATCAATCTAACTCATATTATTAGCCACATTATGCTTGTATGATCGGTCGAACGATAATTACTATACTTAATAATCTTATTATTATCAATCTAACTCATATTATTAGCCATATTATGCTTATATGATCGATAGAACTACAATTAGTATACTTATTACTCTTATTATTATCAATCTAGCTCATATTATTAACCATATTATGCAGACATGATCGATAGAACTACAACTACTATAATAATTACTCTTATTATTATCAATCTACCTCATATTATTAGCCATATTATGCTTGTATGATCGGGAGAACGATAATTACTATACTTATTACTCTTATTATTATCAATCTAACTCATATTATTAATCATATTATGCTTATATGAGCAATGGAACTACAATTACTGTACTTATTACACTCACTATTATCAATCTAACTCATATTATTAGCCATATTATGCTTATATAATCGATAGAACGACAATTTCTATACTCCTTAGTCTTATTATTATCAATCTAACTCATATTATTAGCCATATTATGCTTATATGATCGATAGAACGACAATTTCTATACTTTTTACTCTTATTATTATCAATCTAACTCATATTATTAGCCATATTATGCTTATATGATCGATAGAACGACAATTACTATACTTTTTACTCTTATTATTATCAATCTAGCTCATATTACTAACCATATTATGCAGGCATGATCGATAGAACTACAACTACTATACTCATTACTCTTATTATTATCAATCTAACTCATATTATTAGCCATATTATGCTTGTATGATCGGGAGAACGATAATTACTATACTTATTGCTCTTATTATTATCAATCTAACTCATATTATTAGCCACATTATGCTTATAGGATCGATAGAACTAAAATTACTATACTCATTACTCTTATTATTATCAATCTAACTCATATTATTAGCCATATTATGCTTGTATGATCGGGAGAACGATAATTACTATACTTATTACTCTTATTATTATCAATCTAACTCATATTATTAATCATATTATGCTTATATGAGCAATGGAACTACAATTACTGTACTTATTACACTCACTATTATCAATCTAACTCATATTATTAGCCATATTATGCTTATATAATCGATAGAACGACAATTACTATACTCCTTAGTCTTATTATTATCAATCTAACTCATATTATTAGCCATATTATGCTTATATGATCGATAGAACGACAATTTCTATACTTTTTACTCTTATTATTATCAATCTAACTCATATTATTAGCCATATTATGCTTATATGATCGATAGAACGACAATTACTATACTTTTTACTCTTATTATTATCAATCTAGCTCATATTACTAACCATATTATGCAGGCATGATCGATAGAACTACAACTACTATACTCATTACTCTTATTATTATCAATCTAACTCATATTATTAGCCATATTATGCTTGTATGATCGGGAGAACGATAATTACTATACTTATTGCTCTTATTATTATCAATCTAACTCATATTATTAGCCACATTATGCTTATAGGATCGATAGAACTAAAATTACTATACTCATTACTCTTATTATTATCAATCTAACTCATATTATTAGCCATATTATGCTGATATGATCGATAGAACTACAATTACTATACTTATTACTCTTATTATTATCAATCGAACTCATATTATTAGCCATATTATGCTTATATAATCGATAGAACGACAATTACTATACTCCTTAGTCTTATTATTATCAATCTAACTCATATTATTAGCCATATTATGCTTATATGATCGATAGAACGACAATTTCTATACTTTTTACTCTTATTATTATCAATCTAACTCATATTATTAGCCATATTATGCTTATATGATCGATAGAACGACAATTACTATACTTTTTACTCTTATTATTATCAATCTAACTCACATTATTAGCCATATTATGCTTATATGATCGGTAGAACGATAATTACTATACTTATTACTCTTATTATTATCAATCTAACTCATATTATTTGCCATCCTATGCTTATATGATC
>NW_027474244.1:0-63413 GCF_050947335.1 Megachile rotundata | reverse complement strand
TTAATAGTGAGTGTAATAAGCATAGTAATTGTCGTTATACCGATCATATAAGCATAAAATGGCTAATAATTTGAGTTAGATTGATAATAATAAGAGTAATAAGTATATTAATTGTCGTTATATCGATCATATAAGCATAATATGGCTAATAATATGAGTTAGATTAATAATAATAAGAGAAATGAGTATAGTAATTGTCGTCCTATCGATCATATAACCATAATATGGCTAATAATATGAGTTAGATTGATAATAATAAGAGTAATGAGTATAGTAATTGTCGTCCTATCGATCATATAATCATAATATGGCTAATAATATGATTTAGATTGATAATAATAAGAGTAATGAGTATAGTAATTGTCGTTCTATCGATCATATAAGCATAATATGGCTAATAATATGAGTTAGATTGATAATAATAAGAGTAATGAGTATAGTAATTGTCGTCCTATCGATCATATAAGCATAATATGGCTAATAATATGAGTTAGATTGATAATAATAAGAGTAATAAGTATAGTAATTGTCGTTCTATCGATCATATAAGCATAATATGTGTAATAATATGAGTTTGATTGATAATAATAAGAGTAATAAGTATAGTAATTGTCGTCCTATCGATCATATAAGCATAATATGTCTAATAATATGGGTTAGATTGATAACAATAAGAGTAATAAGTATAGTAATTGTCGTTCTATCGATCATATAAGCATAATATGTGTAATAATATGAGTTAGATTGATAACAATAAGAGTAATGAGTATAGTAATTGTCGTCCTATCGATTATATAAGCATAAAATGGCTAATAATATGAGTTAGATTGATAATAATGAGAGTAATGAGTATAGTAATTGTCGTTCTATCGATCATATAAGCATAATATGGCTAATAATATGAGTTAGATTGATAATAATAAGAGTAATGAGTATAGTAATTGTCGTCCTATCGATCATATAAGAATAATATGGCTAATAATATGAGTTAGATTGATAATAATAAGAGTAGTAAGTATAGTAATTCTCGTTCTATCGGTCATATAACCATAATATGGCTAATAATATGAGTTAGATTGATAACAGTGAGTGTAATAAGTATAGTAATTGTCGTCCTATCGATCATATAAGCATAATATGGCTAATAATATGAGTTAGATTGATAATAATAAGAGTAATGAGTATGGTAATTGTCGTCCTATCGATTATATAAGCATAATATGGCTAATAGTATGAGTTAGATTGATAATAATAAGAGTAATGAGTATAGTAATTGTCGTCCTATCGATCATATAAGCATAATATGGCTAATAATATGAGTTAGATTGATAATAATGAGAGTAATAAGTATAGTAATTGTCGTTCTATCGATCATATAAGCATAATATGGCTAATAATATGAGTTAGATTGATAATAATAAGAGCAATGAGTATAGTAATTGTCGTTCTATCGGTCATATAACCATAATATGGCTAATAATATGAGTTAGATTGATAACAGTGAGTGTAATAAGTAGAGTAATTGTCGCTATATCGATCATATAAGTATAATATGGCTAATAATATGAGTTAGATTGATAATAATAAGAGTAATGAGTATGGTAATTGTCGTCCTATCGATTATATAAGCATAATATGGCTAATAATATAAGTTAGATTGATAATAATAAGAGTAATGAGTATAGTAATTGTCGTCCTATCGATCATATAAGCATAATATGGTTAATAATATGAGTTAGATTGTTAATAGTGAGTGTAATAAGCATAGTAATTGTCGTTATACCGATCATATAAGCATAAAATGGCTAATAATATGAGTTAGATTGATAATAATAAGAGTAGTAAGTATAGTAATTCTCGTTCTATCGGTCATATAACCATAATATGGCTAATAATATGAGTTAGATTGATAACAGTGAGTGTAATAAGTATAGTAATTGTCGTCCTATCGATCATATAAGCATAATATGGCTAATAATATGAGTTAGATTGATAATAATAAGAGTAATGAGTATGGTAATTGTCGTCCTATCGATTATATAAGCATAATATGGCTAATAATATGAGTTAGATTGATAATAATAAGAGTAATGAGTATAGTAATTGTCGTCCTATCGATCATATAAGCATAATATGGTTAATAATATGAGTTAGATTGTTAATAGTGAGTGTAATAAGCATAGTAATTGTCGTTATACCGATCATATAAGCATAAAATGGCTAATAATATGAGTTAGATTGATAACAGTGAGTGTAATAAGTATAGTAATTGTCGTTATATCGATCATATAAGCATAATATGGCTAATAATATGAGTTAGATTGATAATAATAAGAGTAATGAGTATAGTAATTGTCGTCCTATCGATCATATAATCATAATATGGCTAATAATATGATTTAGATTGATAATAATAAGAGTAATGAGTATAGTAATTGTCGTCCTATCGATCATATAAGCATAATATGGCTAATAATATGAGTTAGATTGATAATAATAAGAGTAGTAAGTATAGTAATTGTCGTCCTATCGATCATATAAGCATAATATGGCTAATAATATGAGTTAGATTGATAATAATAAGAGTAATAAGCATAGTAATTGTCGTTCTATCGGTCATATAACCATAATATGGCTAATAATATGAGTTAGATTGATAATAATAAGAGTAATGAGTATAGTAATTGTCGTCCTATCGATCATATAAGCATAATATGTCTAATAATATGGGTTAGATTGATAACAATAAGAGTAATAAGTATAGTAATTGTCGTTCTATCGATCATATAAGCATAATATGTGTAATAATATGAGTTAGATTGATAAGAATAAGAGTAATAAGTATATTAATTGTCGTTCTATCGATCATATAAGCATAATATGGCTAATAATATGAGTTAGATTGATAATAATAAGAGCAATGAGTATAGTAATTGTCGTTCTATCGGTCATATAACCATAATATGGCTAATAATATGAGTTAGATTGATAACAATAAGAGTAATAAGTATAGTAATTGACGTTCTATCGGTCATATAACCATAATATGGCTAATAATATGAGTTAGATTGATAATAATAAGAGTAATGAGTATAGTAATTGTCGTCCTATCGATCATATAATCATAATATGGCTAATAATATGATTTAGATTGATAATAATAAGAGTAATGAGTATAGTAATTGTCGTCCTATCGATCATATGAGAATAATATGGCTAATAATATGAGTTAGATTGATAATAATAAGAGTAATGAGTATAGTAATTGTCGTCCTATCGATTATATAAGCATAATATGGCTAATAATATGAGTTAGATTGATAATAATAAGAGTAATGAGTATAGTAATTGTCGTCCTATCGATCATATAAGCATAATATGGTTAATAATATGAGTTAGATTGTTAATAGTGAGTGTAATAAGCATAGTAATTGTCGTTATACCGATCATATAAGCATAAAATGGCTAATAATATGAGTTAGATTGATAATAATAAGAGTAATAAGTATATTAATTGTCGTTATATCGATCATATAAGCATAATATGGCTAATAATATGAGTTAGATTAATAATAATAAGAGAAATGAGTATAGTAATTGTCGTCCTATCGATCATATAACCATAATATGGCTAATAATATGAGTTAGATTGATAATAATAAGAGTAATGAGTATAGTAATTGTCGTCCTATCGATCATATAAGAATAATATGGCTAATAATATGAGTTAGATTGATAATAATAAGAGTAGTAAGTATAGTAATTCTCGTTCTATCGGTCATATAACCATAATATGGCTAATAATATGAGTTAGATTGATAACAGTGAGTGTAATAAGTATAGTAATTGTCGTCCTATCGATCATATAAGCATAATATGGCTAATAATATGAGTTAGATTGATAATAATAAGAGTAATGAGTATGGTAATTGTCGTCCTATCGATTATATAAGCATAATATGGCTAATAGTATGAGTTAGATTGATATTAATAAGAGTAATGAGTATAGTAATTGTCGTCCTATCGATCATATAAGCATAATATGGCTAATAATATGAGTTAGATTGATAATAATGAGAGTAATAAGTATAGTAATTGTCGTTCTATCGATCATATAAGCATAATATGGCTAATAATATGAGTTAGATTGATAATAATAAGAGCAATGAGTATAGTAATTGTCGTTCTATCGGTCATATAACCATAATATGGCTAATAATATGAGTTAGATTGATAACAGTGAGTGTAATAAGTAGAGTAATTGTCGCTATATCGATCATATAAGTATAATATGGCTAATAATATGAGTTAGATTGATAATAATAAGAGTAATGAGTATGGTAATTGTCGTCCTATCGATTATATAAGCATAATATGGCTAATAATATAAGTTAGATTGATAATAATAAGAGTAATGAGTATAGTAATTGTCGTCCTATCGATCATATAAGCATAATATGGTTAATAATATGAGTTAGATTGTTAATAGTGAGTGTAATAAGCATAGTAATTGTCGTTATACCGATCATATAAGCATAAAATGGCTAATAATATGAGTTAGATTGATAATAATAAGAGTAATAAGTATATTAATTGTCGTTATATCGATCATATAAGCATAATATGGCTAATAATATGAGTTAGATTAATAATAATAAGAGAAATGAGTATAGTAATTGTCGTTCTATCGATCATATAAGCATAATATGGCTAATAATATGAGTTAGATTGATAAGAACAAGTGTAATAAGTATAGTAATTGTCGTTCTATCGATCATATAAGCATAGTATGGCTAATAATATGAGTTAGATTGATAAGAATAAGTGTAATAAGTATAGTAATTGTCGTTCTATCGATCATATAAGCACAATATGGCTAATAATTGAAGTTAGATTGATAATAATGAGAGTAATAAGTATAGTAATTGTCGTTCTATCGATCATATAAGCACAATATGGCTAATAATATGAGTTAGATTGATAATAATGAGAGTAATAAGTATAGTAATTGTCGTTCTATCAATCATATAAGCATAATATGGCTAATAATATTAGTTAGATTGATAATAATAAGAGGAATGAGTATAGTAATTGTCGTCCTATCGATCATATAAGAATAATATGGCTAATAATATGAGTTAGATTGATAATAATAAGAGTAGTAAGTATAGTAATTGTCGTCCTATCGATCATATAAGCATAATATGGCTAATAATATGAGTTAGATTGATAATAATAAGAGTAATGAGTATAGTAATTGTCGTCCTATCGATCATATAAGCATAATATGGTTAATAATATGAGTTAGATTGTTAATAGTGAGTGTAATAAGCATAGTAATTGTCGTTATACCGATCATATAAGCATAAAATGGCTAATAATATGAGTTAGATTGATAATAATAAGAGTAATAAGTATATTAATTGTCGTTATATCAATCATATAAGCATAATATGGCTAATAATATGAGTTAGATTAATAATAATAAGAGAAATGAGTATAGTAATTGTCGTAATATCGATCATATAAGCATAATATGGCTAATAATATGAGTTAGATTGATAATAGTGAGTGTAATAAGTATAGTAATTGTCGTTCTATCGGTCATATAACCATAATATGGCTAATAATATGAGTTAGATTGATAATAATAAGAGCAATGAGTATAGTAATTGTCGTCCTATCGATCATATAAGAATAATACGGCTAATAATATGAGTTAGATTGATAACAGTGAGTGTAATAAGTATAGTAATTGTCGTCCTATCGATCATATAAGCATAATATGGCTAATAATATGAGTTAGATTGATAATAATAAGAGTAATGAGTATAGTAATTGTCGTTCTATCGATCATATAAGCATAATATGGCTAATAATATGAGTTAGATTGATAATAATAAGAGTAATGAGTATAGTAATTGTCGTCCTATCGATCATATAAGAATAATATGGCTAATAATATGAGTTAGATTGATAATAATAAGAGTAGTAAGTATAGTAATTCTCGTTCTATCGGTCATATAACCATAATATGGCTAATAATATGAGTTAGATTGATAACAGTGAGTGTAATAAGTATAGTAATTGTCGTCCTATCGATCATATAAGCATAATATGGCTAATAATATGAGTTAGATTGATAATAATAAGAGTAATGAGTATGGTAATTGTCGTCCTATCGATTATATAAGCATAATATGGCTAATAATATGAGTTAGATTGATAATAATAAGAGTAATGAGTATAGTAATTGTCGTCCTATCGATCATATAAGCATAATATGGTTAATAATATGAGTTAGATTGTTAATAGTGAGTGTAATAAGCATAGTAATTGTCGTTATACCGATCATATAAGCATAAAATGGCTAATAATATGAGTTAGATTGATAATAATAAGAGTAATAAGTATATTAATTGTCGTTATATCGATCATATAAGCATAATATGGCTAATAATATGAGTTAGATTAATAATAATAAGAGAAATGAGTATAGTAATTGTCGTTCTATCGATCATATAAGCATAATATGGCTAATAATATGAGTTAGATTGATAAGAATAAGTGTAATAAGTATAGTAATTGTCGTTCTATCGATCATATAAGCACAATATGGCTAATAATTGAAGTTAGATTGATAATAATGAGAGTAATAAGTATAGTAATTGTCGTTCTATCGATCATATAAGCACAATATGGCTAATAATATGAGTTAGATTGATAATAATGAGAGTAATAAGTACAGTAATTGTCGTTCTATCAATCATATAAGCATAATATGGCTAATAATATTAGTTAGATTGATAATAATGAGAGCAATGAGTATAGTAATTGTCGTCCTATCGATCATATAAGAATAATATGGCTAATAATATGAGTTAGATTGATAATAACAAGAGTAGTAAGTATAGTAATTCTCGTTCTATCGGTCATATAACCATAATATGGCTAATAATATGAGTTAGATTGATAACAGTGAGTGTAATAAGTATAGTAATTGTCGTCCTATCGATCATATAAGCATAATATGGCTAATAATATGAGTTAGATTGATAATAATAAGAGTAATGAGTATAGTAATTGTCGTCCTATCGATTATATAAGCATAAAATGGCTAATAATATGAGTTAGATTGATAATAATAAGAGTAATGAGTATAGTAATTGTCGTTCTATCGATCATATAAGCATAATATGGCTAATAATATGAGTTAGATTGATAATAATAAGAGTAATGAGTATAGTAATTGTCGTCCTATCGATCATATAAGAATAATATGGCTAATAATATGAGTTAGATTGATAATAATAAGAGTAGTAAGTATAGTAATTCTCGTTCTATCGATCATATAAGCATAATATGGCTAATAATATGAGTTAGATTGATAATAATAAGAGTAATGAGTATAGTAATTGTCGTCCTATCGATCATATAAGAATAATATGGCTAATAATATGAGTTAGATTGATAATAATAAGAGTAGTAAGTATAGTAATTCTCGTTCTATCGGTCATATAACCATAATATGGCTAATAATATGAGTTAGATTGATAACAGTGAGTGTAATAAGTATAGTAATTCTCGTTCTATCGATCATATAAGAATAATATGGCTAATAATATGGGTTAGATTGATAATAATAAGAGTAATGAGTATAGCAATTGTAGTTCTACCGATCATTTAAGCATAATATGGCTAATAATATGAGTTAGATTGATAATAATAACAGAAATAAGTATAGTAATTGGCGTTCAATCGATCATATAAGCATAATATGGCTAATAATAAGTGTTAGATTGATAATAATAAGAGTAATGAGTATAGTAATTGTAGTTCTATCGATCATTTCTGCATAATATGGTTAATAATATGAGTTAGATTCATAATAATAAGAGTAATAAGTATAGTAATTGTCGTTCTATCGATATTATAAGCATAATATGGCTAATAATAAGAGTTAGATTGATAATAATAAGAGTGATGAGTATAGTGATTGTAGTTCTTTCGATCATATCTACATAATATGGTTAATAATATGAGTTAGATTCATAATAATAAGAGTAATAAGTATAGTAATTGTCGTTCTATCGATCATATAAGCATAATATGGCTAATAATATGAGTTAGGTTGATAATAATAAGAGTAATAAGTATAGTGATTGTCGTTCTATCGATCAAATTTGCATAATATGGTTAATAATATGAGTTAGATTGATAACAGTGAGTGTAATAAGTATAGTAATTGTCGTTCTATCGATCATATAAGCATAATATGGCCAATAATATGAGTTAGATTGATAATAATAAGAGAAAATGAGTAGAGTAATTGTAGTTCTATCGATCATATCTGCATAATATGGTTAATAATATGAGTTAGATTCAAAATAATAAGAGTAATAAGTATAGTAATTGTCGTTCTATCGATCATATAAGCATAATATGGCTAATAATATGAGTTAGGTTGATAATAATAAGAGTAATAAGTATAGTGATTGTCGTTCTATCGATCAAATTTGCATAATATGGTTAATAATATGAGTTAGATTGATAACAGTGAGTGTAATAAGTATAGTAATTGTCGTTCTATCGATCATATAAGCATAATATGGCCAATAATATGAGTTAGATTGATAATAATAAGAGAAAATGAGTATAGTAATTGTAGTTCTATCGATCATATCTGCATAATATGGTTAATAATATGAGTTAGATTCAAAATAGTAAGAGTAATAAGTATAGTAATTGTCGTTCTATCGATCATATAAGCATAATATGGCTAGTAATATGAGTTAGATTGATAATAATAGGAGTAACAAGTATAGTAATTGTCGTTCTATTGATCATTTAAGCATAATATGGCTAATAATATGAGTTAGATTGATAGTAATAACAGTAATAAGTATAGTAATTGTCGTTCTATCGATAATATAAGCATAATATGGCTAATAATATGAGTTAGATTGATAATACTAAGAGTAGTGAGTATAGTAATTCTCGTTCTATCGATCATATAAGCATAATATGGCTAATAATATGGGTTAGATTGATAATAATAAGAGTAATGAGTATAGTAATTGTAGTTCAATCGATCATATAAGCATAATATGGCTAATAATAAGTGTTAGATTGATAATAATAAGAGTAATGAGTATAGTAATTGTAGTTCTATCGATCATTTCTGCATAATATGGTTAATAATATGAGTTAGATTCATAATAATAAGAGTAATAAGTATAGTAATTGTCGTTCTATCGATATTATAAGCATAATATGGCTAATAATAAGAGTTAGATTGATAATAATAAGAGTGATGAGTATAGTGATTGTAGTTCTTTCGATCATATCTACATAATATGGTTAATAATATGAGTTAGATTCATAATAATAAGAGTAATAAGTATAGTAATTGTCGTTCTATCGATCATATAAGCATAATATGGCTAATAATATGAGTTAGGTTGATAATAATAAGAGTAATAAGTATAGTGATTGTCGTTCTATCGATCAAATTTGCATAATATGGTTAATAATATGAGTTAGATTGATAACAGTGAGTGTAATAAGTATAGTAATTGTCGTTCTATCGATCATATAAGCATAATATGGCCAATAATATGAGTTAGATTGATAATAATAAGAGAAAATGAGTAGAGTAATTGTAGTTCTATCGATCATATCTGCATAATATGGTTAATAATATGAGTTAGATTCAAAATAATAAGAGTAATAAGTATAGTAATTGTCGTTCTATCGATCATATAAGCATAATATGGCTAATAATATGAGTTAGGTTGATAATAATAAGAGTAATAAGTATAGTGATTGTCGTTCTATCGATCAAATTTGCATAATATGGTTAATAATATGAGTTAGATTGATAACAGTGAGTGTAATAAGTATAGTAATTGTCGTTCTATCGATCATATAAGCATAATATGGCCAATAATATGAGTTAGATTGATAATAATAAGAGAAAATGAGTATAGTAATTGTAGTTCTATCGATCATATCTGCATAATATGGTTAATAATATGAGTTAGATTCAAAATAGTAAGAGTAATAAGTATAGTAATTGTCGTTCTATCGATCATATAAGCATAATATGGCTAGTAATATGAGTTAGATTGATAATAATAGGAGTAACAAGTATAGTAATTGTCGTTCTATTGATCATTTAAGCATAATATGGCTAATAATATGAGTTAGATTGATAGTAATAACAGTAATAAGTATAGTAATTGTCGTTCTATCGATAATATAAGCATAATATGGCTAATAATATGAGTTAGATTGATAATACTAAGAGTAGTGAGTATAGTAATTCTCGTTCTATCGATCATATAAGCATAATATGGCTAATAATATGGGTTAGATTGATAATAATAAGAGTAATGAGTATAGTAATTGTAGTTCTATCGATCATTTAAGCATAATATGGCTAATAATATGAGTTAGATTGATAATAATAACAGTAATAAGTATAGTAATTGGCGTTCTATCGATCATATAAGCATAATATGGCTAATAATATGAGTTAGATTGATAATAATAAGAGTAATGAGTATAGTAATTGTCGTCCTATCGATCATATAAGAATAATATGGCTAATAATATGAGTTAGATTGATAATAATAACAGTAATAAGTATAGTAATTGGCGTTCTATCGATCATATAAGCATAATATGGCTAATAATATGAGTTAGATTGATAATAATAAGAGTAATGAGTATAGTAATTGTCGTCCTATCGATCATATAAGAATAATATGGCTAATAATATGAGTTAGATTGATAATAATAAGAGTAATGAGTATAGTAATTGTCGTCCTATCGATTATATAAGCATAATATGGCTAATAATATGAGTTAGATTGATAATAATAAGAGTAATGAGTATAGTAATTGTCGTCCTATCGATCATATAAGCATAATATGGCTAATAATATGAGTTAGATTGATAATAATAAGAGTAATGAGTATAGTAATTGTCGTCCTATCGATCATATAAGAATAATATGGCTAATAATATGAGTTAGATTGATAATAATAAGAGTAGTAAGTATAGTAATTCTCGTTCTATCGGTCATATAACCATAATATGGCTAATAATATGAGTTAGATTGATAACAGTGAGTGTAATAAGTATAGTAATTGTCGTCCTATCGATCATATAAGCATAATATGGCTAATAATATGAGTTAGATTGATAATAATAAGAGTAATGAGTATGGTAATTGTCGTCCTATCGATTATATAAGCATAATATGGCTAATAGTATGAGTTAGATTGATATTAATAAGAGTAATGAGTATAGTAATTGTCGTCCTATCGATCATATAAGCATAATATGGCTAATAATATGAGTTAGATTGATAATAATGAGAGTAATAAGTATAGTAATTGTCGTTCTATCGATCATATAAGCATAATATGGCTAATAATATGAGTTAGATTGATAATAATAAGAGCAATGAGTATAGTAATTGTCGTTCTATCGGTCATATAACCATAATATGGCTAATAATATGAGTTAGATTGATAACAGTGAGTGTAATAAGTAGAGTAATTGTCGCTATATCGATCATATAAGTATAATATGGCTAATAATATGAGTTAGATTGATAATAATAAGAGTAATGAGTATGGTAATTGTCGTCCTATCGATTATATAAGCATAATATGGCTAATAATATAAGTTAGATTGATAATAATAAGAGTAATGAGTATAGTAATTGTCGTCCTATCGATCATATAAGCATAATATGGTTAATAATATGAGTTAGATTGTTAATAGTGAGTGTAATAAGCATAGTAATTGTCGTTATACCGATCATATAAGCATAAAATGGCTAATAATATGAGTTAGATTGATAATAATAAGAGTAATAAGTATATTAATTGTCGTTATATCGATCATATAAGCATAATATGGCTAATAATATGAGTTAGATTAATAATAATAAGAGAAATGAGTATAGTAATTGTCGTTCTATCGATCATATAAGCATAATATGGCTAATAATATGAGTTAGATTGATAAGAACAAGTGTAATAAGTATAGTAATTGTCGTTCTATCGATCATATAAGCATAGTATGGCTAATAATATGAGTTAGATTGATAAGAATAAGTGTAATAAGTATAGTAATTGTCGTTCTATCGATCATATAAGCACAATATGGCTAATAATTGAAGTTAGATTGATAATAATGAGAGTAATAAGTATAGTAATTGTCGTTCTATCGATCATATAAGCACAATATGGCTAATAATATGAGTTAGATTGATAATAATGAGAGTAATAAGTATAGTAATTGTCGTTCTATCAATCATATAAGCATAATATGGCTAATAATATTAGTTAGATTGATAATAATAAGAGGAATGAGTATAGTAATTGTCGTCCTATCGATCATATAAGAATAATATGTCTAATAATATGAGTTAGATTGATAATAATAAGAGTAGTAAGTATAGTAATTGTCGTCCTATCGATCATATAAGCATAATATGGCTAATAATATGAGTTAGATTGATAATAATAAGAGTAATGAGTATAGTAATTGTCGTCCTATCGATCATATAAGCATAATATGGTTAATAATATGAGTTAGATTGTTAATAGTGAGTGTAATAAGCATAGTAATTGTCGTTATACCGATCATATAAGCATAAAATGGCTAATAATATGAGTTAGATTGATAATAATAAGAGTAATAAGTATATTAATTGTCGTTATATCGATCATATAAGCATAATATGGCTAATAATATGAGTTAGATTAATAATAATAAGAGAAATGAGTATAGTAATTGTCGTAATATCGATCATATAAGCATAATATGGCTAATAATATGAGTTAGATTGATAATAGTGAGTGTAATAAGTATAGTAATTGTCGTTCTATCGGTCATATAACCATAATATGGCTAATAATATGAGTTAGATTGATAATAATAAGAGCAATGAGTATAGTAATTGTCGTCCTATCGATCATATAAGAATAATACGGCTAATAATATGAGTTAGATTGATAATAACAAGAGTAGTAAGTATAGTAATTCTCGTTCTATCGGTCATATAACCATAATATGGCTAATAATATGAGTTAGATTGATAACAGTGAGTGTAATAAGTATAGTAATTGTCGTCCTATCGATCATATAAGCATAATATGGCTAATAATATGAGTTAGATTGATAATAATAAGAGTAATGAGTATAGTAATTGTCGTTCTATCGATCATATAAGCATAATATGGCTAATAATATGAGTTAGATTGATAATAATAAGAGTAATGAGTATAGTAATTGTCGTCCTATCGATCATATAAGAATAATATGGCTAATAATATGAGTTAGATTGATAATAATAAGAGTAGTAAGTATAGTAATTCTCGTTCTATCGGTCATATAACCATAATATGGCTAATAATATGAGTTAAATTGATAACAGTGAGTGTAATAAGTATAGTAATTGTCGTCCTATCGATCATATAAGCATAATATGGCTAATAATATGAGTTAGATTGATAATAATAAGAGTAATGAGTATGGTAATTGTCGTCCTATCGATTATATAAGCATAATATGGCTAATAATATGAGTTAGATTGATAATAATAAGAGTAATGAGTATAGTAATTGTCGTCCTATCGATCATATAAGCATAATATGGTTAATAATATGAGTTAGATTGTTAATAGTGAGTGTAATAAGCATAGTAATTGTCGTTATACCGATCATATAAGCATAAAATGGCTAATAATATGAGTTAGATTGATAATAATAAGAGTAATAAGTATATTAATTGTCGTTATATCGATCATATAAGCATAATATGGCTAATAATATGAGTTAGATTAATAATAATAAGAGAAATGAGTATAGTAATTGTCGTTCTATCGATCATATAAGCATAATATGGCTAATAATATGAGTTAGATTGATAAGAATAAGTGTAATAAGTATAGTAATTGTCGTTCTATCGATCATATAAGCACAATATGGCTAATAATTGAAGTTAGATTGATAATAATGAGAGTAATAAGTATAGTAATTGTCGTTCTATCGATCATATAAGCACAATATGGCTAATAATATGAGTTAGATTGATAATAATGAGAGTAATAAGTACAGTAATTGTCGTTCTATCAATCATATAAGCATAATATGGCTAATAATATTAGTTAGATTGATAATAATGAGAGCAATGAGTATAGTAATTGTCGTCCTATCGATCATATAAGAATAATATGGCTAATAATATGAGTTAGATTGATAATAACAAGAGTAGTAAGTATAGTAATTCTCGTTCTATCGGTCATATAACCATAATATGGCTAATAATATGAGTTAGATTGATAACAGTGAGTGTAATAAGTATAGTAATTGTCGTCCTATCGATCATATAAGCATAATATGGCTAATAATATGAGTTAGATTGATAATAATAAGAGTAATGAGTATAGTAATTGTCGTCCTATCGATTATATAAGCATAAAATGGCTAATAATATGAGTTAGATTGATAATAATAAGAGTAATGAGTATAGTAATTGTCGTTCTATCGATCATATAAGCATAATATGGCTAATAATATGAGTTAGATTGATAATAATAAGAGTAATGAGTATAGTAATTGTCGTCCTATCGATCATATAAGAATAATATGGCTAATAATATGAGTTAGATTGATAATAATAAGAGTAGTAAGTATAGTAATTCTCGTTCTATCGGTCATATAACCATAATATGGCTAATAATATGAGTTAGATTGATAACAGTGAGTGTAATAAGTATAGTAATTCTCGTTCTATCGATCATATAAGAATAATATGGCTAATAATATGGGTTAGATTGATAATAATAAGAGTAATGAGTATAGCAATTGTAGTTCTACCGATCATTTAAGCATAATATGGCTAATAATATGAGTTAGATTGATAATAATAACAGTAATAAGTATAGTAATTGGCGTTCAATCGATCATATAAGCATAATATGGCTAATAATAAGTGTTAGATTGATAATAATAAGAGTAATGAGTATAGTAATTGTAGTTCTATCGATCATTTCTGCATAATATGGTTAATAATATGAGTTAGATTCATAATAATAAGAGTAATAAGTATAGTAATTGTCGTTCTATCGATATTATAAGCATAATATGGCTAATAATAAGAGTTAGATTGATAATAATAAGAGTGATGAGTATAGTGATTGTAGTTCTTTCGATCATATCTACATAATATGGTTAATAATATGAGTTAGATTCATAATAATAAGAGTAATAAGTATAGTAATTGTCGTTCTATCGATCATATAAGCATAATATGGCTAATAATATGAGTTAGGTTGATAATAATAAGAGTAATAAGTATAGTGATTGTCGTTCTATCGATCAAATTTGCATAATATGGTTAATAATATGAGTTAGATTGATAACAGTGAGTGTAATAAGTATAGTAATTGTCGTTCTATCGATCATATAAGCATAATATGGCCAATAATATGAGTTAGATTGATAATAATAAGAGAAAATGAGTAGAGTAATTGTAGTTCTATCGATCATATCTGCATAATATGGTTAATAATATGAGTTAGATTCAAAATAATAAGAGTAATAAGTATAGTAATTGTCGTTCTATCGATCATATAAGCATAATATGGCTAATAATATGAGTTAGGTTGATAATAATAAGAGTAATAAGTATAGTGATTGTCGTTCTATCGATCAAATTTGCATAATATGGTTAATAATATGAGTTAGATTGATAACAGTGAGTGTAATAAGTATAGTAATTGTCGTTCTATCGATCATATAAGCATAATATGGCCAATAATATGAATTAGATTGATAATAATAAGAGAAAATGAGTATAGTAATTGTAGTTCTATCGATCATATCTGCATAATATGGTTAATAATATGAGTTAGATTCAAAATAGTAAGAGTAATAAGTATAGTAATTGTCGTTCTATCGATCATATAAGCATAATATGGCTAGTAATATGAGTTAGATTGATAATAATAGGAGTAACAAGTATAGTAATTGTCGTTCTATTGATCATTTAAGCATAATATGGCTAATAATATGAGTTAGATTGATAGTAATAACAGTAATAAGTATAGTAATTGTCGTTCTATCGATAATATAAGCATAATATGGCTAATAATATGAGTTAGATTGATAATACTAAGAGTAGTGAGTATAGTAATTCTCGTTCTATCGATCATATAAGCATAATATGGCTAATAATATGGGTTAGATTGATAATAATAAGAGTAATGAGTATAGTAATTGTAGTTCTATCGATCATTTAAGCATAATATGGCTAATAATATGAGTTAGATTGATAATAATAACAGTAATAAGTATAGTAATTGTCGTCCTATCGATCATATAAGAATAATATGGCTAATAATATGAGTTAGATTGATAATAATAAGAGTAGTAAGTATAGTAATTCTCGTTCTATCGGTCATATAACCATAATATGGCTAATAATATGAGTTAGATTGATAACAGTGAGTGTAATAAGTATAGTAATTGTCGTCCTATCGATCATATAAGCATAATATGGCTAATAATATGAGTTAGATTGATAATAATAAGAGTAATGAGTATGGTAATTGTCGTCCTATCGATTATATAAGCATAATATGGCTAATAATATGAGTTAGATTGATAATAATAAGAGTAATGAGTATAGTAATTGTCGTCCTATCGATCATATAAGCATAATATGGTTAATAATATGAGTTAGATTTATAATAATAAGAGTAATAAGTATAGTAATTGTCGTTCTATCGATAATATAAGCATAATATGGCTAATAATATGATTAAGATTGATAATACTAAGAGTAGTGAGTATAGTACTCTCGTTCTATCGATCATAGAAGCATAATATGGCTAATAATATGTGTTAGATTGATAATAATAAGAGTAATGGGTATAGTAATTGTAGTTCTATCGATCATATCTGCATTACATGGTTAATAATATGAGTTAGATTGATAATAATAAGAGTAATAAGTATAGTAATTGTCGTTCTATCGATATTATAAGCATAATATGGCTAATAATAAGAGTTAGATTGATAATAATAAGAGTAATAAGTATAGTAATTGTCGTTCTATCGATCATTTAAGCATAATATGGCTAATAATATGAGTTAGATTGATAGTAATAACAGTAATAAGTATAGTAATTGTCGTTCTACCGATAATATAAGCATAATATGGCTAATAATATGAGTTAGATTGATAATACTAAGAGTAGTGAGTATAGTAATTCTCGTTCTATCGATCATAGAAGCATAATATGGCTAATAATATGAGTTAGATTGATAATAATAAGAGTAATGAGTATAGTAATTGTAGTTCTATCGATCATATCTGCATTATATGGTTAATAATATGAGTTAGATTGATAATAGTAAGAGTAATGTGTATAGTAAATGTCGTGCTATCGATCATATCTGCACAATATGGTTAATAATATGAGTTAGATTGATAACAGTGAGTGTAATAAGTATAGTAATTGTCGTTCTACCGATCATATTAGCATAATATGGTTAATAATATGAATTAGATTGATAATAATAAGAGTAATAAGTATAGTATTTGTCGTTCTATCGATCATATAAGCATAATATGGCTAATAATATGAGATAGATTTATAAGAATCAGAGTAAAAAGTATAGTAATTGTCGTTCTATCGATCATATAAGCATAATATGGCTAATAATATGAGTTAGATTGATAATAATAAGAGTAATAAGTATAGTAATTGTCGTTCTATCGATCATATCTGCATAATATGGTTAATAACATGAGTTAGATTGATAATAGTGAGTGTAATAAGTATAGTAAATGTCGTTCTATCGATCATATAATCATAATATGGGTAATAATATGAGTTAGATTGATGATAATAAGAGTAATAAGTATAGTAAATGTCGTGCTATCGATCATATCTGCATAATATGGTTAATAGTATGAGTTAGATTGATAACAGTGAGTGTAATAAGTATAGTAATTGTCGTTCTATCGATCATATAAGCATAATATGGCCAATAATATGAGTTAGATTGATAATAATAAGAGTAATGAGTATAGTAATTGTAGTTCTATCGATCATATCTGCATAATATGGTTAATAATATGAGTTAGATTCAAAATAATAAGAGTAATAAGTATAGTAATTGTCGTTCTATCGATCATATAAGCATAATATGGCTAATAATATGAGTTAGATTGATAATAATAGGAGTAACAAGTATAGTAATTGTCGTTCTAAAGATCATTTAAGCATAGTATGGCTAATAATATGAGTTAGATTGATAGTAATAACAGTAATAAGTATAGTAATTGTCGTTCTATCGATAATATAAGCATAGTATGGCTAATAATATGAGTTAGATTGATAATACTAAGAGTAGTGAGTATAGTAATTCTCGTTCTATCGATCATATAAGCATAATATGGCTAATAATATGGGTTAGATTGATAATAATAAGAGTAATGAGTATAGTAATTGTAGTTCTATCGATCATTTAAGCATAATATGGCTAATAATATGAGTTAGATTGATAATAATAACAGTAATAAGTATAGTAATTGGCGTTCTATCGATCATATAAGCATAATATGGTTAATAATATGAGTTAGATTCATAAAAATAAGAGTAATAAGTATAGTAATTGTCGTTCTATCGATCATATAAGCATAATATGGCTAATAATATGAGTTAGGTTGATAATAATAAGAGTAATAAGTATAGTGATTGTCGTTCTATCGATCAAATTTGCATAATATGGTTAATAATATGAGTTAGATTGATAATAGTAAGAGTAATGTGTATAGTAAATGTCGTGCTATCCATCATATCTGCACGATATGGTTAATAATATGAGTTAGATTGATAACAGTGTGTGTAATAAGTATAGTAATTGTCGTTCTACCGATCATATTAGCATAATATGGTTAATAATATTTATTAGATTGATAATAATAAGAGTAATGAGTATAGTGATTGTAGTTCTTTCGATCCTATCTACATAGTATGGTTAATAATATGAGTTAGATTCATAATAATAAGAGTAATAAGTATAGTAATTGTCGTTCTATCGATCATATAAGCATAATATGGCTAATAATATGAGTTAGGTTGATAATAATAAGAGTAATAAGTATAGTGATTGTCGTTCTATCGATCAAATTTGCATAATATGGTTAATAATATGAGTTAGATTGATAACAGTGAGTGTAATAAGTATAGTAATTGTCGTTCTATCGATCATATAAGCATAATATGGCCAATAATATGAGTTAGATTGATAATAATAAGAGAAAATGAGTCTAGTAATTGTAGTTCTATCGATCATATCTGCATAATATGGTTAATAATATGAGTTAGATTCAAAATAATAAGAGTAATAAGTATAGTAATTGTCGTTCTATCGATCATATAAGCATAATATGGCTAATAATATGAGTTAGATTGATAATAATAAGAGTAATGAGTATAGTAATTGTCGTTCTATCGATCATATAAGCATAACATGGCTAATAATATGAGTTCCATTGATAATAATAAGAGTAATAAGTATAGTAATTGTCGTTCTATCGATCATATCTGCATAACATGGTTAATAATATGAGTTAGATTGATAATAGTGAGTGTAGTAAGTATAGTAATTGTCGTTCTATCGATCATATAAGCATAATATGGCTAATAATATGAGTTCCATTGATAATAATAAGAGTAATAAGTATAGTAATTGTCGTTCTATCGATCATATAAGCATAATATGGCCAATAATATGAGTTAGATTGATAATAATAAGAGAAAATGAGTCTAGTAATTGTAGTTCTATCGATCATATCTGCATAATATGGTTAATAATATGAGTTAGATTCAAAATAATAAGAGTAATAAGTATAGTAATTGTCGTTCTATCGATCATATAAGCATAATATGGCTAATAATATGAGTTAGATTGATAATAATAAGAGTAATGAGTATAGTAATTGTCGTTCTATCGATCATATAAGCATAACATGGCTAATAATATGAGTTCCATTGATAATAATAAGAGTAATAAGTATAGTAATTGTCGTTCTATCGATCATATCTGCATAACATGGTTAATAATATGAGTTAGATTGATAATAGTGAGTGTAGTAAGTATAGTAATTGTCGTTCTATCGATCATATAAGCATAATATGGCTAATAATATGAGTTCCATTGATAATAATAAGAGTAATAAGTATAGTAATTGTCGTTCTATCGATCATATCTGCATAATATGATTAATAATATGAGTTAGATTGATAATAATAAGAATAATAAGTATAGTAATTATCATTCTACCGATCATATAAACATAATATGGCTAATAATATGAGTTAGATTGATAGCAGTGAGTGTAATAAGTATAGTAATTGTCGTTCTATCGATCATATAAGCATAATATGGCTAATAATATGAGTTAGATTGATAATAATAAGAGTAATAAGTATAGTAATTGTCGTTCTATCGATCATATAAGCACAATATGGCTAATAATATGAGTTCCATTGATAATGATAAGAGTAATAAGTATAGTAATTGTCGTTCTATCGATCATATAAGCATAATGTGGGTAATAATATGAGTTAGATTGATAATAATAAGAGAAGTAAGTATAGTGATTGTCGTTCTATCGATCATATAAGCATAATATGGCTAATAATATGAGTTAGATTGATAACAATAAGAGTAGTGAGTATAGTAATTGCCGTTCTATCGATCATATAAGCATAATATGGCTAATAATATGAGTTAGATTGATAATAATAAGACTAAAAAGTATAGTAATTGTCGTTCTATCGATCATATCTGCATAATATGGTAAATAATATGAGGTGGATTGATAACAGTGAGTGTAATAAGTATAGTAATTGTCGTTCTATCGATCATATAAGCACAATATGGCTAATAATATGAGTTCCATTGATAGTAATAAGAGTAATAAGTATAGTAATTGTCGTTCTATCGATCATATAAGCATAATATGGCTAATAATATGAGTTAGATTGATAACAGTGAGTGTAATAAGTATAGTAATTGTCGTTCTATCGATCATGTAGCATAATATGGCGAATAATATGAGTTAGATTGATAATAATAAGAGTAATGAGTATAGAAATTGTCGTTCTATCGATCATATAAGCATAACATGGTTAATAATATGAGTTAGATTGATAATAGTGAGTGTAGTAAGTATAGTAATTGTCGTTCTATCGATCATATAAGCATAATATGGCTAATAATATGAGTTAGATTGATAACAGTGAGTGTAATAAGTATAGTAATTGTCGTTCTATCGATCATATAAGCATAATATGGCGAATAATATGAGGTAGATTGATAAAAATAAGAGTAATGTGTATAGTAATTGTAGTTCTATCGATCATATCTGCATAATATGATTAACAATATGAGTTAGATTGATAATAATAAGAGTAATGAGTATAGTAATTGTCGTTCTATCGATCATATCTGCATAATATGGTTAATAATATGAGTTGGATTGATAACAGTGAGTGTAATAAGTATAGTAATTGTCGTTCTATCGATCATATAAGCATAATATGGCTAATAATATGAGTTAGGTTGATAACAATAAGAGTAATGAGTATAGTAATTGTCGTTCTATCGATCATATAAGCATAATATGGCTAATAATATGAGTTAGATTGATAACAGTGAGTGTAATAAGTATAGTAATTGTCGTTCTATCGATCATATAGCATAATATGGCGAATAATATGAGTTAGATTGATAATAATAAGAGTAATGAGTATAGAAATTGTCGTTCTATCGATCATATAAGCATAACATGGTTAATAATATGAGTTAGATTGATAATAGTGAGTGTAGTAAGTATAGTAATTGTCGTTCTATCGATCATATAAGCATAATATGGCTAATAATATGAGTTAGATTGATAACAGTGAGTGTAATAAGTATAGTAATTGTCGTTCTATCGATCATATAAGCATAATATGGCGAATAATATGAGGTAGATTGATAAAAATAAGAGTAATGTGTATAGTAATTGTAGTTCTATCGATCATATCTGCATAATATGATTAACAATATGAGTTAGATTGATAATAATAAGAGTAAAAAGTATAGTAATTGTCGTTCTATCGATCATATCTGCATAATATGGTTAATAATATGAGGTGGATTGATAACAGTGAGTGTAATAAGTATAGTAATTGTCGTTCTATCGATCATATAAGCACAATATGGCTAATAATATGAGTTCCATTGATAATAATAAGAGTAATAAGTATAGTAATTGTCGTTCTATCGATCATATAAGCACAATATGGCTAATAATATGAGTTCCATTGAAAATAATAAGAGTAATAAGTATAGTAATTGTCGTTCTATCGATCATATAAGCATAATATGGCTAATAATATGCGTTAGATTGATAACAGTGAGTGTAATAAGTAAAGTAATTGTCGTTCTATCGATCATATAAGCATAATATGGCGAATGATATGAGTTAGATTGATAAAAATAAGAGTAATGAGTATAGTAATTGTAGTTCTATCGATCATATCTGCATAATATGATTAATAATATGAGTTAGATTGATAATAATAAGAATAATAAGTATAGTAATTATCATTCTACCGATCATATAAACATAATATGGCTAATAATATGAGTTAGATTGATAGAAGTGAGTGTAATAAGTATAGTAATTGTCGTTCTATCGATCATATAAGCATAATATGGCTAATAATATGAGTTAGATTGATAATAATAAGAGAAATAAGTATAGTAATTGTCGTTCTATCGATCATATAAGCATAATATGGCTAATAATATGAGTTAGATTGATAATAATAAGAGTAATGAGTATAGTAATTGTCGTTCTATCGATCATATAAGCATAACATGGCTAATAATATGAGTTCCATTGATAATAATAAGAGTAATAAGTATAGTAATTGTCGTTCTATCGATCATATCTGCATAACATGGTTAATAATATGAGTTAGATTGATAATAGTGAGTGTAGTAAGTATAGTTATTGTCGTTCCATCGATCATATAAGCATAATATGGCTAATAATATGAGTTAGATTGATAACAGTGAGTGTAATAAGTATAGTAATTGTCGTTCTATCGATCATATAAGCATAATATGGCGAATAATATGAGGTAGATTGATAAAAATAAGAGTAATGTGTATAGTAATTGTAGTTCTATCGATCATATCTGCATAATATGATTAACAATATGAGTTAGATTGATAATAATAAGAGTAATGAGTATAGTAATTGTCGTTCTATCGATCATATCTGCATAATATGGTTAAAAATATGAGTTGGATTGATAACAGTGAGTGTAATAAGTATAGTAATTGTCGTTCTATCGATCATATAAGCATAATATGGCTAATAATATGAGTTAGATTGATAACAATAAAAGTAATGAGTATAGAAATTGTCGTTCTATCGATCATATAAGCATAATATGGCTAATAATATGAGTTAGATTGATAAAAATAAGAGTAATGAGTATAGTAATTGTAGTTCTATCGATCATATCTGCATAATATGGTTAATAATATGAGTTGGATTGATAACAGTGAGTGTAATAAGTATAGTAATTGTCGTTCTATCGATCATATAAGCATAATATGGCTAATAATATGAGTTAGATTTATAACAATAAGAGTAATGAGTATAGTAATTGTCGTTCTATCGATCATATAAGCATAATATGGCTAATAATATGAGTTAGATTGATAATAATAAGAGTAAAAAGTATAGTAATTGTCGTTCTATCGATCATATCTGCATAATATGGTTAATAATATGAGGTGGATTGATAACAGTGAGTGTAATAAGTATAGTAATTGTCGTTCTATCGATCATATAAGCACAATATGGCTAATAATATGAGTTCCATTGATAATAATAAGAGTAATAAGTATAGTAATTGTCGTTCTATCGATCATATAAGCACAATATGGCTAATAATATGGGTTCCATTGATAATAATAAGAGTAATAAGTATAGTAATTGTCGTTCTATCGATCATATAAGCATAATATGGCTAATAATATGAGTTAGATTGATAACAATAAGAGTAATGAGTATAGTAATTGTCGTTCTATCGATCATATAAGCATAATATGGCTAATAATATGAGTTAGATTGATAATAATAAGAGTAAAAAGTATAGTAATTGTCGTTCTATCGATCATATCTGCATAATATGGTTAATAATATGAGGTGGATTGATAACAGTGAGTGTAATAAGTATAGTAATTGTCGTTCTATCGATCATATAAGCACAATATGGCTAATAATATGAGTTCCATTGATAATAATAAGAGTAATAAGTATAGTAATTGTCGTTCTATCGATCATATAAGCACAATATGGCTAATAATATGAGTTCCATTGATAATAATAAGAGTAATAAGTATAGTAATTGTCGTTCTATCGATCGTATAAGCACAATATGGCTAATAATATGAGTTAGATTGATATTAATAAGAGAAATAAGTATAGTGATTGTCGTTCTATCGATCATATAAGCATAATATGGCTAATAATATGAGTTAGATTGATAGCAATAAGAGTAATGAGTATAGTAATTGTCGTTCTATCGATCATATAAGCATAATATGGCTAATAATATGAGTTAGATTGATAATAATAAGAGAAATGGGTATAGTAATTGTCGTTCTATCGATCATATAAGCATAGCATGGCTAATAATATGAGTTCCATTGATAATAATAAGAGTAATAAGTATAGTAATTGTCGTTCTATCGATCATATCTGCATAACATGGTTAATAATATGAGTTAGATTGATAATAGTGAGTGTAATAAGTATAGTAATTGTCGTTCTATCGATCATATAAGCACAATATGGCTAATAATATGAGTTCCATTGATAATAATAAGAGTAATAAGTATAGTAATTGTAGTTCTATCGATCATATCTGCATAATATGATTAATAATATGAGTTAGATTGATAATAATAAGAATAATAAGTATAGTAATTATCATTCTACCGATCATATAAACATAATATGGCTAATAATATGAGTTAGATTGATAGCAGTGAGTGTAATAAGTATAGTAATTGTCGTTCTATCGATCATATAAGCATAATATGGCTAATAATATGAGTTAGATTGATAATAATAAGAGAAATAAGTATAGTAATTGTCGTTCTATCGATCATATAAGCATAACATGGCTAATAATATGAGTTCCATTGATAATAATAAGAGTAATAAGTATAGTAATTGTCGTTCTATCGATCATATCTGCATAACATGGTTAATAATATGAGTTAGATTGATAATAGTGAGTGTAGTAAGTATAGTAATTGTCGTTCTATCGATCATATAAGCATAATATGGCTAATAATATGAGTTAGATTGATAACAGTGAGTGTAATAAGTATAGTAATTGTCGTTCTATCGATCATATAAGCATAATATGGCTAATAATATGAGTTAGATTGATAACAGTGAGTGTAATAAGTATAGTAATTGTCGTTCTATCGATCATATAAGCATAATATGGCGAATAATATGAGGTAGATTGATAAAAATAAGAGTAATGTGTATAGTAATTGTAGTTCTATCGATCATATCTGCATAATATGATTAACAATATGAGTTAGATTGATAATAATAAGAGTAATGAGTATAGTAATTGTCGTTCTATCGATCATATCTGCATAATATGGTTAATAATATGAGTTGGATTGATAACAGTGAGTGTAATAAGTATAGTAATTGTCGTTCTATCGATCATATAAGCATAATATGGCTAATAATATGAGTGAGATTGATAACAATAAGAGTAATGAGTATAGAAATTGTCGTTCTATCGATCATATAAGCATAATATGGCTAATAATATGAGTTGGATTGATAATAATAAGAGTAAAAAGTATAGTAATTGTCGTTCTATCGATCATATCTGCATAATATGGTTAATAATATGAGGTGGATTGATAACAGTGAGTGTAATAAGTATAGTAATTGTCGTTCTATCGATCATATAAGCACAATATGGCTAATAATATGAGTTCAGTTGATAATAATAAGAGTAATAAGTATAGTAATTGTCGTTCTATCGATCATATAAGCACAATATGGCTAATAATATGAGTTCCATTGATAATAATAAGAGTAATAAGTATAGTAATTGTCGTTCTATCGATCATACAAGCATAATATGGCTAATAATATGAGTTAGATTGATAACAGTGAGTGTAATAAGTATAGTAATTGTCGTTCTATCGATCATATAAGCATAATATGGCGAATAATATGAGTTAGATTGATAAAAATAAGAGTAATGAGTATAGTAATTGTAGTTCTATCGATCATATCTGCATAATATGATTAATAATATGAGTTAGATTGATAATAATAAGAATAATAAGTATAGTAATTATCATTCTACCGATCATATAAACATAATATGGCTAATAATATGAGTTAGATTGATAGCAGTGAGTGTAATAAGTATAGTAATTGTCGTTCTATCGATCATATAAGCATAATATGGCTAATAATATGAGTTAGATTGATAATAATAAGAGAAATAAGTATAGTAATTGTCGTTCTATCGATCATATAAGCATAATATGGCTAATAATATGAGATAGATTGATAATAATAAGAGTAATGAGTATAGTAATTGTCGTTCTATCGATCATACAAGCATAACATGGTTAATAATATGAGTTCCATTGATAATAATAAGAGTAATAAGTATAGTAATTGTCGTTCTATCGATCATATCTGCATAACATGGTTAATAATATGAGTTAGATTGATAATAGTGAGTGTAGTAAGTATAGTAATTGTCGTTCTATCGATCATATAAGCATAATATGGCTAATAATATGAGTTAGATTGATAACAGTGAGTGTAATAAGTATAGTAATTGTCGTTCTATCGATCATATAAGCATAATATGGCTAATAATATGAGTTAGATTGATAACAGTGAGTGTAATAAGTATAGTAATTGTCGTTCTATCGATCATATAAGCATAATATGGCGAATAATATGAGGTAGATTGATAAAAATAAGAGTAATGTGTATAGTAATTGTAGTTCTATCGATCATATCTGCATAATATGATTAACAATATGAGTTAGATTGATAATAATAAGAGTAATGAGTATAGTAATTGTCGTTCTATCGATCATATCTGCATAATATGGTTAATAATATGAGTTGGATTGATAACAGTGAGTGTAATAAGTATAGTAATTGTCGTTCTATCGATCATATAAGCATAATATGGCTAATAATATGAGTTAGATTGATAACAGTGAGTGTAATAAGTATAGTAATTGTCGTTCTATCGATCATATAGCATAATATGGCGAATAATATGAGTTAGATTGATAATAATAAGAGTAATGAGTATAGAAATTGTCGTTCTATCGATCATATAAGCATAATATGGCTAATAATATGAGTTAGATTGATAATAATAAGAGTAAAAAGTATAGTAATTGTCGTTCTATCGATCATATCTGCATAATATGGTTAATAATATGAGGTGGATTGATAACAGTGAGTGTAATAAGTATAGTAATTGTCGTTCTATCGATCATATAAGCACAATATGTCTAATAATATGAGTTCCATTGATAATAATAAGAGTAATAAGTATAGTAATTGTCGTTCTATCGATCATATAAGCACAATATGGCTAATAATATGAGTTCCATTGAAAATAATAAGAGTAATAAGTATAGTAATTGTCGTTCTATCGATCATATAAGCATAATATGGCTAATAATATGAGTTAGATTGATAACAGTGAGTGTAATAAGTATAGTAATTGTCGTTCTATCGATCATATAAGCATAATATGGCGAATAATATGAGTTAGATTGATAAAAATAAGAGTAATGAGTATAGTAATTGTAGTTCTATCGATCATATCTGCATAATATGATTAATAATATGAGTTAGATTGATAATAATAAGAATAATAAGTATAGTAATTATCATTCTACCGATCATATAAACATAATATGGCTAATAATATGAGTTAGATTGATAGCAGTGAGTGTAATAAGTATAGTAATTGTCGTTCTATCGATCATATAAGCATAATATGGCTAATAATATGAGTTAGATTGATAATAATAAGAGAAATAAGTATAGTAATTGTCGTTCTATCGATCATATAAGCATAATATGGCTAATAATATGAGTTAGATTGATAATAATAAGAGTAATGAGTTAGTAATTGTCGTTCTATCGATCATATAAGCATAACATGGCTAATAATATGAGTTCCATTGATAATAATAAGAGTAATAAGTATAGTAATTGTCGTTCTATCGATCATATCTGCATAACATGGTTAATAATATGAGTTAGATTGATAATAGTGAGTGTAGTAAGTATAGTAACTGTCGTTCTATCGATCATATAAGCATAATATGGCTAATAATATGAGTTAGATTGATAACAATAAAAGTAATGAGTATAGAAATTGTCGTTCTATCGATCATATAAGCATAATATGGCTAATAATATGAGTTAGATTGATAAAAATAAGAGTAATGAGTATAGTAATTGTAGTTCTATCGATCATATCTGCATAATATGGTTAATAATATGAGTTGGATTGATAACAGTGAGTGTAATAAGTATAGTAATTGTCGTTCTATCGATCATATAAGCATAATATGGCTAATAATATGAGTTAGATTGATAACAATAAGAGTAATGAGTATAGTAATTGTCGTTCTATCGATCATATAAGCATAATATGGCTAATAATATGAGTTAGATTGATAATAATAAGAGTAAAAAGTATAGTAATTGTCGTTCTATCGATCATATCTGCATAATATGGTTAATAATATGAGGTGGATTGATAACAGTGAGTGTAATAAGTATAGTAATTGTCGTTCTATCGATCATATAAGCACAATATGGCTAATAATATGAGTTCCATTGATAATAATAAGAGTAATAAGTATAGTAATTGTCGTTCTATCGATCATATAAGCACAATATGGCTAATAATATGGGTTCCATTGATAATAATAAGAGTAATAAGTATAGTAATTGTCGTTCTACCGATCATATAAGCATAATATGGCTAATAATATGAGTTAGATTGATAACAATAAGAGTAATGAGTATAGTAATTGTCGTTCTATCGATCATATAAGCATAATATGGCTAATAATATGAGTTAGATTGATAATAATAAGAGTAAAAAGTATAGTAATTGTCGTTCTATCGATCATATCTGCATAATATGGTTAATAATATGAGGTGGATTGATAACAGTGAGTGTAATAAGTATAGTAATTGTCGTTCTATCGATCATATAAGCACAATATGGCTAATAATATGAGTTCCATTGATAATAATAAGAGTAATAAGTATAGTAATTGTCGTTCTATCGATCATATAAGCATAATATGGCTAATAATATGAGTTAGATTGATAATAATAAGAGTAATAAGTATAGTAATTGTCGTTCTATCGATCATATAGCATAATATGGCGAATAATATGAGTTAGATTGATAAAAATAAGAGTAATGAGTATAGTAATTATCATTCTACCGATCATATAAACATAATATGGCTAATAATATGAGTTAGATTGATAATAATAAGAGAAATAAGTATAGTGATTGTCGTTCTATCGATCATATAAGCATAATATGGCTAATAATATGAGTTCCATTGATAATAATAAGAGTAATAAGTGTAGTAATTGTCGTTCTATCGATCATATAAGCATAATATGGCTAATAATATGAGTTAGATTGATAACAGTGAGTGTAATAAGTATAGTAATTGTCGTTCTATCGATCATATAAGCATAATATGGCTAATAATATGAGTTAGATTGATAATAATAAGAGAAATAAGTATAGTGATTGTCGTTCTATCGATCATATAAGCATAATATGGCTAATAATATGAGTTAGATTGATAGCAATAAGAGTAATGAGTATAGTAATTGTCGTTCTATCGATCATATAAGCATAATATGGCTAATAATATGAGTTAGATTGATAATAATAAGAGAAATGAGTATAGTAATTGTCGTTCTATCGATCATATAAGCATAACATGGCTAATAATATGAGTTCCATTGATAATAATAAGAGTAATAAGTATAGTAATTGTCGTTCTATCGATCATATCTGCATAACATGGTTAATAATATGAGTTAGATTGATAATAGTGAGTGTAATAAGTATAGTAATTGTCGTTCTATCGATCATATAAGCACAATATGGCTAATAATATGAGTTCCATTGATAATAATAAGAGTAATAAGTATAGTAATTGTCGTTCTATCGATCATATAAGCATAATATGGCTAATAATATGAGTTAGATTGATAACAGTGAGTGTAATAAGTATAGTAATTGTCGTTCTATCGATCATATAAGCATAATATGGCGAATAATATGAGTTAGATTGATAAAAATAAGAGTAATGAGTATAGTAATTGTAGTTCTATCGATCATATCTGCATAATATGATTAATAATATGAGTTAGATTGATAATAATAAGAATAATAAGTATAGTAATTATCATTCTACCGATCATATAAACATAATATGGCTAATAATATGAGATAGATTGATAGCAGTGAGTGTAATAAGTATAGTAATTGTCGTTCTATCGATCATATAAGCATAATATGGCTAATAATATGATTTAGATTGATAATAATAAGAGAAATAAGTATAGTAATTGTCGTTCTATCGATCATATAAGCATAATATGGCTAATAATATGAGTTAGATTGATAACAGTGAGTGTAATAAGTATAGTAATTGTCGTTCTATCGATCATATAAGCATAATATGGCGAATAATATGAGGTAGATTGATAAAAATAAGAGTAATGTGTATAGTAATTGTAGTTCTATCGATCATATCTGCATAATATGATTAACAATATGAGTTAGATTGATAATAATAAGAGTAATGAGTATAGTAATTGTCGTTCTATCGATCATATCTGCATAATATGGTTAATAATATGAGTTGGATTGATAACAGTGAGTGTAATAAGTATAGTAATTGTCGTTCTATCGATCATATAAGCATAATATGGCTAATAATATGAGTTAGATTGATAACAATAAGAGTAATGAGTATAGAAATTGTCGTTCTATCGATCATATAAGCATAATATGGCTAATGATATGAGTTAGATTGATAATAATAAGAGTAAAAAGTATAGTAATTGTCGTTCTATCGATCATATCTGCATAATATGGTTAATAATATGAGGTGGATTGATAACAGTGAGTGTAATAAGTATAGTAATTGTCGGTCTATCGATCATATAAGCACAATATGGCTAATAATATGAGTTCAGTTGATAATAATAAGAGTAATAAGTATAGTAATTGTCGTTCTATCGATCATATAAGCACAATATGGTTAATAATATGAGTTCCATTGATAATAATATGAGTAATAAGTATAGTAATTGCCGTTCTATCGATCATATAAGCATAATATGGCTAATAATATGAGTTAGATTGATAACAGTGAGTGTAATAAGTATAGTAATTGTCGTTCTATCGATCATATAAGCATAATATGGCGAATAATATGAGTTAGATTGATAAAAATAAGAGTAATGAGTATAGTAATTGTAGTTCTATCGATCATATCTGCATAATATGATTAATAATATGAGTTAGATTGATAATAATAAGAATAATAAGTATAGTAATTATCATTCTACCGATCATATAAACATAATATGGCTAATAATATGAGTTAGATTGATAGCAGTGAGTGTAATAAGTATAGTAATTGTCGTTCTATCGATCATATAAGCATAATATGGCTAATAATATGAGTTAGATTGATAATAATAAGAGAAATAAGTATAGTAATTGTCGTTCTATCGATCATATAAGCATAATATGGCTAATAATATGAGTTAGATTGATAATAATAAGAGTAATGAGTATAGTAATTGTCGTTCTATCGATCATATAAGCATAACATGGCTAATAATATGAGTTCCATTGATAATAATAAGAGTAATAAGTATAGTAATTGTCGTTCTATCGATCATATCTGCATAACGTGGTTAATAATATGAGTTAGATTGATAATAGTGAGTGTAGTAAGTATAGTAATTGTCGTTCTATCGATCATATAAGCATAATATGGCTAATAATATGAGTTAGATTGATAACAGTGAGTGTAATAAGTATAGTAATTGTCGTTCTATCGATCATATAAGCATAATATGGCGAATAATATGAGGTAGATTGATAAAAATAAGAGTAATGTGTATAGTAATTGTAGTTCTATCGATCATATCTGCATAATATGATTAACAATATGAGTTAGATTGATAATAATAAGAGTAATGAGTATAGTAATTGTCGTTCTATCGATCATATCTGCATAATATGGTTAATAATATGAGTTGGATTGATAACAGTGAGTGTAATAAGTATAGTAATTGTCGTTCTATCGATCATATAAGCATAATATGGCTAATAATATGAGTTAGATTGATAACAATAAGAGTAATGAGTATAGTAATTGTCGTTCTATCGATCATATAAGCATAATATGGCTAATAATATGAGTTAGATTGATAATAATAAGAGAAATGAGTATAGTAATTGTCGTTCTATCGATCATATAAGCATAACATGGCTAATAATATGAGTTCCATTGATAATAATAAGAGTAATAAGTATAGTAATTGTCGTTCTATCGATCATATCTGCATAACATGGTTAATAATATGAGTTAGATTGATAATAGTGAGTGTAATAAGTATAGTAATTGTCGTTCTATCGATCATATAAGCACAATATGGCTAATAATATGAGTTCCATTGATAATAATAAGAGTAATAAGTATAGTAATTGTCGTTCTATCGATCATATAAGCATAATATGGCTAATAATATGAGTTAGATTGATAACAGTGAGTGTAATAAGTATAGTAATTGTCGTTCTATCGATCATATCTGCATAATATGATTAATAATATGAGTTAGATTGATAATAATAAGAATAATAAGTATAGTAATTATCATTCTACCGATCATATAAACATAATATGGCTAATAATATGAGATAGATTGATAGCAGTGAGTGTAATAAGTATAGTAATTGTCGTTCTATCGATCATATAAGCATAATATGGCTAATAATATGATTTAGATTGATAATAATAAGAGAAATAAGTATAGTAATTGTCGTTCTATCGATCATATAAGCATAATATGGCTAATAATATGAGTTAGATTGATAACAGTGAGTGTAATAAGTATAGTAATTGTCGTTCTATCGATCATATAAGCATAATATGGCGAATAATATGAGGTAGATTGATAAAAATAAGAGTAATGTGTATAGTAATTGTAGTTCTATCAATCATATCTGCATAATATGATTAACAATATGAGTTAGATTGATAATAATAAGAGTAATGAGTATAGTAATTGTCGTTCTATCGATCATATCTGCATAATATGGTTAATAATATGAGTTGGATTGATAACAGTGAGTGTAATAAGTATAGTAATTGTCGTTCTATCGATCATATAAGCATAATATGGCTAATAATATGAGTTAGATTGATAACAATAAGAGTAATGAGTATAGAAATTGTCGTTCTATCGATCATATAAGCATAATATGGCTAATGATATGAGTTAGATTGATAATAATAAGAGTAAAAAGTATAGTAATTGTCGTTCTATCGATCATATCTGCATAATATGGTTAATAATATGAGGTGGATTGATAACAGTGAGTGTAATAAGTATAGTAATTGTCGGTCTATCGATCATATAAGCACAATATGGCTAATAATATGAGTTCAGTTGATAATAATCAGAGTAATAAGTATAGTAATTGTCGTTCTATCGATCATATAAGCACAATATGGTTAATAATATGAGTTCCATTGATAATAATAAGAGTAATAAGTATAGTAATTGCCGTTCTATCGATCATATAAGCATAATATGGCTAATAATATGAGTTAGATTGATAACAGTGAGTGTAATAAGTATAGTAATTGTCGTTCTATCGATCATATAAGCATAATATGGCGAATAATATGAGTTAGATTGATAAAAATAAGAGTAATGAGTATAGTAATTGTAGTTCTATCGATCATATCTGCATAATATGATTAATAATATGAGTTAGATTGATAATAATAAGAATAATAAGTATAGTAATTATCATTCTACCGATCATATAAACATAATATGGCTAATAATATGAGTTAGATTGATAGCAGTGAGTGTAATAAATATAGTAATTGTCGTTCTATCGATCATATAAGCATAATATGGCTAATAATATGAGTTAGATTGATAATAATAAGAGAAATAAGTATAGTAATTGTCGTTCTATCGATAATATAAGCATAATATGGCTAATAATATGAGTTAGATTGATAATAATAAGAGTAATGAGTATAGTAATTGTCGTTCTATCGATCATATAAGCATAACATGGCTAATAATATGAGTTCCATTGATAATAATAAGAGTAATAAGTATAGTAATTGTCGTTCTATCGATCATATCTGCATAACGTGGTTAATAATATGAGTTAGATTGATAATAGTGAGTGTAGTAAGTATAGTAATTGTCGTTCTATCGATCATATAAGCATAATATGGCTAATAATATGAGTTAGATTGATAACAGTGAGTGTAATAAGTATAGTAATTGTCGTTCTATCGATCATATAAGCATAATATGGCGAATAATATGAGGTAGATTGATAAAAATAAGAGTAATGTGTATAGTAATTGTAGTTCTATCGATCATATCTGCATAATATGATTAACAATATGAGTTAGATTGATAATAATAAGAGTAATGAGTATAGTAATTGTCGTTCTATCGATCATATCTGCATAATATGGTTAATAATATGAGTTGGATTGATAACAGTGAGTGTAATAAGTATAGTAATTGTCGTTCTATCGATCATATAAGCATAATATGGCTAATAATATGAGTTAGATTGATAACAATAAGAGTAATGAGTATAGTAATTGTCGTTCTATCGATCATATAAGCATAATATGGCTAATAATATGAGTTAGATTGATAATAATAAGTGTAAAAAGTATAGTAATTGTCGTTCTATCGATCATATCTGCATAATATGGTTAATAATATGAGGTGGATTGATAACAGTGAGTGTAATAAGTATAGTAATTGTCGTTCTATCGATCATATAAGCACAATATGGCTAATAATATGAGTTCCATTGATAATAATAAGAGTAATAAGTATGGTAATTGTCGTTCTATCGATCATATAAGCATAATATGGCTAATAATATGAGTTAGATTGATAACAGTGAGTGTAATAAGTATAGTAATTGTCGTTCTATCGATCATATAAGCATACTATGGCTAATAATATGAGTTAGATTGATAATAATAAGAGAAATAAGTATAGTGATTGTCGTTCTATCGATCATATAAGCATAATATGGCTAATAATATGAGTTAGATTGATAGCAATAAGAGTAATGAGTATAGTAATTATCGTTCTATCGATCATATAAGCATAATATGGCTAATAATATGAGTTAGATTGATAATAATAAGAGTAATAAGTATAGTAATTGTCGTTCTATCGATCATATAAGCACAATATGGCTAATAATATGAGTTCCATTGATAATAATAAGAGTAATAAGTATAGTAATTGTCGTTCTATCGATCATATAAGCATAATATGGCTAATAATATGAGTTAGATTGATAACAGTGAGTGTAATAAGTATAGTAATTGTCGTTCTATCGATCATATAAGCATAATATGGCGAATAATATGAGTTAGATTGATAAAAATAAGAGTAATGAGTATAGTAATTGTAGTTCTATCGATCATATCTGCATAATATGATTAATAATATGAGTTAGATTGATAATAATAAGAATAATAAGTATAGTAATTGTCGTTCTATCGATCATATAAGCATAATATGGCTAATAATATGAGTTAGATTGATAACAGTGAGTGTAATAAGTATAGTAATTGTCGTTCTATCGATCATATAAGCATAATATGGCTAATAATATGAGTTAGATTGATAATAATAAGAGAAATAAGTATAGTGATTGTCGTTCTATCGATCATATAAGCATAATATGGCTAATAATATGAGTTAGATTGATAGCAATAAGAGTAATGAGTATAGTAATTATCGTTCTATCGATCATATAAGCCTAATATGGCTAATAATATGAGTTAGATTGATAATAATAAGAGTAATAAGTACAGTAATTGTCGTTCTATCGATCATATAAGCATAATATGGCTAATAATATGAGTTAGATTGATAATAATAAGAGAAATAAGTATAGTGATTGTCGTTCTATCGATCATATAAGCATAATATGGCTAATAATATGAGTTAGATTGATAGCAATAAGAGTAATGAGTATAGTAATTATCGTTCTATCGATCATATAAGCATAATATGGCTAATAATATGAGTTAGATTGATAATAATAAGAGAAATAAGTATAGTAATTGTCGTTCTATCGATCATATAAGCATAATATGGCTAATAATATCAGTTAGATTGATAATAATAAGAGTAATGAGTATAGTAATTGTCGTTCTATCGATCATATAAGCATAACATGGCTAATAATATGAGTTCCATTGATAATAATAAGAGTAATAAGTATAGTAATTGTCGTTCTATCGATCATATCTGCATAACATGGTTAATAATATGAGTTAGATTGATAATAGTGAGTGTAGTAAGTATAGTAATTGTCGTTCTATCGATCATATAAGCATAATATGGCTAATAATATGAGTTAGATTGATAAAAATAAGAGTAATGTGTATAGCAATTGTAGTTCTATCGATCATATCTGCATAATATGATTAACAATATGAGTTAGATTGATAATAATAAGAGTAATGAGTATAGTAATTGTCGTTCTATCGATCATATCTGCATAATATGGTTAATAATATGAGTTGGATTGATAACAGTGAGTGTAATAAGTATAGTAATTGTCGTTCTATCGATCATATAAGCATAATATGGCTAATAATATGAGTTAGATTGATAACAATAAGAGTAATGAGTATAGTAATTGTCGTTCTATCGATCATATAAGCATAATATGGCTAATAATATGAGTTAGATTGATAATAATAAGAGTAAAAAGTATAGTAATTGTCGTTCTATCGATCATATCTGCATAATATGGTTAATAATATGAGGTGGATTGATAACAGTGAGTGTAATAAGTATAGTAATTGTCGTTCTATCGATCATATAAGCACAATATGGCTAATAATATGAGTTCCATTGATAATAATAAGAGTAATAAGTATAGTAATTGTCGTTCTATCGATCATATAAGCATAATATGGCTAATAATATGAGTTAGATTGATAACAGTGAGTGTAATAAGTATAGTAATTGTCGTTCTATCGATCATATAAGCATAATATGGCTAATAATATGAGTTAGATTGATTATGATAAGAGTAATGAGTATAGAAATTGTCGTTCTATCGATCATATAAGCACAATATGGCTAATAATATGAGTTCCATTGATAATAATAAGAGTAATAAGTATAGTAATTGTCGTTCTGTCGATCATATAAGCATAATATGGCTAATAATATGAGTTAGATTGATAACAGTGAGTGTAATAAGTATAGTAATTGTCGTTCTATCGATCATATAGCATAATATGGCGAATAATATGAGTTAGATTGATAAAAATAAGAGTAATGAGTATAGTAATTGTAGTTCTATCGATCGTATCTGCATAATACGATTAATAATATGAGTTAGATTGATAATAATAAGAATAATAAGTATAGTAATTATCATTCTACCGATCATATAAGCATAATATGGCTAATAATATGAGTTAGATTGATAGCAGTGAGTGTAATAAGTATAGTAATTGCCGTTCTATCGATCATATAAGCATAATATGCCTAATAATATGAGTTAGATTGATAACAATAAGAGTAATGAGTATAGAAATTGTCGTTCTATCGATCATATAAGCATAATATGGCTAATAATATGAGTTAGATTGATAATAATAAGCGTAATGAGTATAGTAATTGTCGTTCTATCGATCATATCTGCATAATATGGTTAATAATATGAGTTGGATTGATAACAGTGAGTGTAATAAGTATAGTAATTGTCGTTCTATCGATCATATAAGCATAATATGGCTAATAATATGAGTTCCATTGATAATAATAAGAGTAATAAGTATAGTAATTGTCGTTCTATCGATCATATAAGCATAATATGGCTAATAATATGAGTTAGATTGATAACAGTGAGTGTAATAAGTATAGTAATTGTCGTTCTATCGATCATATCTGCATAATATGGTTAATAATATGAGGTGGATTGATAACAGTGAGTGTAATAAGTATAGTAATTGTCGTTCTATCGATCATATAAGCACAATATGGCTAATAATATGAGTTAGATTGATAACAATAAGAGTAATGAGTATAGTAATTGTCGTTCTATCGATCATATAAGCATAATATGGCTAATAATATGAGTTAGATTGATAATAATAAGAGTAAAAAGTATAGTAATTGTCGTTCTATCGATCATATCTGCATAATATGGTTAATAATATGAGGTGGATTGATAACAGTGAGTGTAATAAGTATAGTAATTGTCGTTCTATCGATCATATAAGCATAATATGGCTAATAATATGAGTTAGATTGATAATAATAAGAGAAATAAGTTTAGTGATTGTCGTTCTATCGATCATATAAGCATAATATGGCTAATAATATGAGTCAGATTGATAGCAATAAGAGTAATGAGTATAGTAATTATCGTTCTATCGATCATATAAGCATAATATGGCTAATAATATGAGTTAGATTGATAATAATAAGAGTAATAAGTATAGTAATTGTCGTTCTATCGATCATATAAGCACAATATGGCTAATAATATGAGTTCCATTGATAATAATAAGAGTAATAAGTATAGTAATTGTCGTTCTATCGATCATATAAGCATAATATGGCTAATAATATGAGTTAGATTGATAACAGTGAGTGTAATAAGTATAGTAATTGTCGTTCTATCGATCATATAAGCATAATATGGCGAATAATAGGAGTTAGATTGATAAAAATAAGAGTAATGAGTATAGTAATTGTAGTTCTATCGATCATATCTGCATAATATGATTAATAATATGAGTTAGATTGATAATAATAAGAATAATAAGTATAGTAATTATCATTCTACCGATCATATAAACATAATATGGCTAATAATATGAGTTAGATTGATAGCAGTGAGTGTAATAAGTATAGTTATTGTCGTTCTATCGATCATATAAGCATAATATGGCTAATAATATGAGTTAGATTGATAATAATAAGAGAAATAAGTATAGTAATTGTCGTTCTATCGATCATATAAGCATAATATGGCTAATAATATCAGTTAGATTGATAATAATAAGAGTAATGAGTATAGTAATTGTCGTTCTATCGATCATATAAGCATAACATGGCTAATAATATGAGTTCCATTGATAATAATAAGAGTAATAAGTATAGTAATTGTCGTTCTATCGATCATATCTGCATAACATGGTTAATAATATGAGTTAGATTGATAATAGTGAGTGTAGTAAGTATAGTAATTGTCGTTCTATCGATCATATAAGCATAATATGGCTAATAATATGAGTTAGATTGATAACAGTGAGTGTAATAAGTATAGTAATTGTCGTTCTATCGATCATATAAGCATAATATGGCGAATAATATGAGGTAGATTGATAAAAATAAGAGTAATGTGTATAGTAATTGTAGTTCTATCGATCATATCTGCATAATATGATTAACAATATGAGTTAGATTGATAATAATAAGAGTAATGGGTATAGTAATTGTCGTTCTATCGATCATATCTGCATAATATGGTTAATAATATGAGTTGGATTGATAACAGTGAGTGTAATAAGTATAGTAATTGTCGTTCTATCGATCATATAAGCATAATATGGCTAATAATATGAGTTAGATTGATAACAATAAGAGTAATGAGTATAGTAATTGTCGTTCTATCGATCATATAAGCATAATATGGCTAATAATATGAGTTAGATTGATAATAATAAGAGTAAAAAGTATAGTAATTGTCGTTCTATCGATCATATCTGCATAATATGGTTAATAATATGAGGTGGATTGATAACAGTGAGTGTAATAAGTATAGTAATTGTCGTTCTATCGATCATATAAGCACAATATGGCTAATAATATGAGTTCCATTGATAATAATAAGAGTAATAAGTATAGTAATTGTCGTTCTATCGATCATATAAGCATAATATGGCTAATAATATGAGTTAGATTGATAACAGTGAGTGTAATAAGTATAGTAATTGTCGTTCTATCGATCATATAAGCATAATATGGCTAATAATATGAGTTAGATTGATAATAATAAGAGTAATGAGTATAGAAATTGTCGTTCTATCGATCATATAAGCACAATATGGCTAATAATATGAGTTCCATTGATAATAATAAGAGTAATAAGTATAGTAAATGTCGTTCTGTCGATCATATAAGCATAATATGGCTAATAATATGAGTTAGATTGATAACAGTGAGTGTAATAAGTATAGTAATTGTCGTTCTATCGATCATATAGCATAATATGGCGAATAATATGAGTTAGATTGATAAAAATAAGAGTAATGAGTATAGTAATTGTAGTTCTATCGATCATATCTGCATAATATGATTAATAATATGAGTTAGATTGATAATAGTAAGAATAATAAGTATAGTAATTATCATTCTACCGATCATATAAACATAATATGGCTAATAATATGAGTTAGATTGATAGCAGTGGGTGTAATAAGTATAGTAATTGCCGTTCTATCGATCATATAAGCATAATATGCCTAATAATATGAGTTAGATTGATAACAATAAGAGTAATGAGTATAGAAATTGTCGTTCTATCGATCATATAAGCATAATATGGCTAATAATATGAGTTAGATTGATAATAATAAGAGTAATGAGTATAGAAATTGTCGTTCTATCGATCATATAAGCACAATATGGCTAATAATATGAGTTCCATTGATAATAATAAGAGTAATAAGTATAGTAAATGTCGTTCTGTCGATCATATAAGCATAATATGGCTAATAATATGAGTTAGATTGATAACAGTGAGTGTAATAAGTATAGTAATTGTCGTTCTATCGATCATATAGCATAATATGGCGAATAATATGAGTTAGATTGATAAAAATAAGAGTAATGAGTATAGTAATTGTAGTTCTATCGATCATATCTGCATAATATGATTAATAATATGAGTTAGATTGATAATAGTAAGAATAATAAGTATAGTAATTATCATTCTACCGATCATATAAACATAATATGGCTAATAATATGAGTTAGATTGATAGCAGTGGGTGTAATAAGTATAGTAATTGCCGTTCTATCGATCATATAAGCATAATATGCCTAATAATATGAGTTAGATTGATAACAATAAGAGTAATGAGTATAGAAATTGTCGTTCTATCGATCATATAAGCATAATATGGCTAATAATATGAGTTAGATTGATAATAATAAGAGTAAAAAGTATAGTAATTGTCGTTCTATCGATCATATCTGCATAATATGGTTAATAATATGAGGTGGATTGATAACAGTGAGTGTAATAAGTATAGTAATAGTCGTTTTATCGATCATATAAGCACAATATGGCTAATAATATGAGTTCCATTGATAATAATAAGAGTAATAAGTATAGTAATTGTCGTTCTATCGATCATATAAGCATAATATGGCTAATAATATGAGTTAGATTGATAACAGTGAGTGTAATAAGTATAGTAATTGTCGTTCTATCGATCATATAGCATAATATGGCGAATAATATGAGTTAGATTGATAATAATAAGAATAATAAGTATAGTAATTATCATTCTACCGATCATATAAACATAATATGGCTAATAATATGAGTTAGATTGATAGCAGTGAGTGTAATAAGTATAGTTATTGTCGTTCTATCGATCATATAAGCATAATATGGCTAATAATATGAGTTAGATTGATAATAATAAGAGAAATAAGTATAGTAATTGTCGTTCTATCGATCATATAAGCATAATATGGCTAATAATATCAGTTAGATTGATAATAATAAGAGTAATGAGTATAGTAATTGTCGTTCTATCGATCATATAAGCATAACATGGCTAATAATATGAGTTCCATTGATAATAATAAGAGTAATAAGTATAGTAATTGTCGTTCTATCGATCATATCTGCATAACATGGTTAATAATATGAGTTAGATTGATAATAGTGAGTGTAGTAAGTATAGTAATTGTCGTTCTATCGATCATATAAGCATAATATGGCTAATAATATGAGTTAGATTGATAACAGTGAGTGTAATAAGTATAGTAATTGTCGTTCTATCGATCATATAAGCATAATATGGCGAATAATATGAGGTAGATTGATAAAAATAAGAGTAATGTGTATAGTAATTGTAGTTCTATCGATCATATCTGCATAATATGATTAACAATATGAGTTAGATTGATAATAATAAGAGTAATGGGTATAGTAATTGTCGTTCTATCGATCATATCTGCATAATATGGTTAATAATATGAGTTGGATTGATAACAGTGAGTGTAATAAGTATAGTAATTGTCGTTCTATCGATCATATAAGCATAATATGGCTAATAATATGAGTTAGATTGATAACAATAAGAGTAATGAGTATAGTAATTGTCGTTCTATCGATCATATAAGCATAATATGGCTAATAATATGAGTTAGATTGATAATAATAAGAGTAAAAAGTATAGTAATTGTCGTTCTATCGATCATATCTGCATAATATGGTTAATAATATGAGGTGGATTGATAACAGTGAGTGTAATAAGTATAGTAATTGTCGTTCTATCGATCATATAAGCACAATATGGCTAATAATATGAGTTCCATTGATAATAATAAGAGTAATAAGTATAGTAATTGTCGTTCTATCGATCATATAAGCATAATATGGCTAATAATATGAGTTAGATTGATAACAGTGAGTGTAATAAGTATAGTAATTGTCGTTCTATCGATCATATAAGCATAATATGGCTAATAATATGAGTTAGATTGATAATAATAAGAGTAATGAGTATAGAAATTGTCGTTCTATCGATCATATAAGCACAATATGGCTAATAATATGAGTTCCATTGATAATAATAAGAGTAATAAGTATAGTAAATGTCGTTCTGTCGATCATATAAGCATAATATGGCTAATAATATGAGTTAGATTGATAACAGTGAGTGTAATAAGTATAGTAATTGTCGTTCTATCGATCATATAGCATAATATGGCGAAAAATATGAGTTAGATTGATAAAAATAAGAGTAATGAGTATAGTAATTGTAGTTCTATCGATCATATCTGCATAATATGATTAATAATATGAGTTAGATTGATAATAGTAAGAATAATAAGTATAGTAATTATCATTCTACCGATCATATAAACATAATATGGCTAATAATATGAGTTAGATTGATAGCAGTGGGTGTAATAAGTATAGTAATTGCCGTTCTATCGATCATATAAGCATAATATGCCTAATAATATGAGTTAGATTGATAATAATAAGAGAAATAAGTATAGTAATTGTCGTTCTATCGATCATATAAGCATAATATGGCTAATAATATGAGTTAGATTGATAATGATAAGAGTAATGAGTATAGTAATTGTCGTTCTATCGATCATATAAGCATAACATGGCTAATAATATGAGTTCCATTGATAATAATAAGAGTAATAAGTATAGTAATTGTCGTTCTATCGATCATATCTGCATAACATGGTTAATAATATGACTTAGATTGTTAATAGTGAGTGTAGTAAGTATAGTAATTGTCGTTCTATCGATCATATAAGCATAATATGGCTAATAATATGAGTTAGATTGATAACAGCGAGTGTAATAAGTATAGTAATTGTCGTTCTATCGATCATATAAGCATAATATGGCTAATAATATGAGTTAGATTGATAACAATAAGAGTAATGAGTATAGAAATTGTCGTTCTATCGATCATATAAGCATAATATGGCATATAATATGAGTTAGATTGATAATAATAAGAGTAAAAAGTATAGTAATTGTCGTTCTATCGATCATATCTGCATAATATGGTTAATAATATGAGGTGGATTGATAACAGTGAGTGTAATAAGTATAGTAATTGTCGTTCTATCGATCATATAAGCACAATATGGCTAATAATATGAGTTCCATTGATAATAATAAGAGTAATAAGTATAGTAATTGTCGTTCTATCGATCATATAAGCACAATATGGCTAATAATATGAGTTCCATTGATAATAATAAGAGTAATGAGTACAGAAATTGTCGTTCTATCGATCATATAAGCATAATATGGCTAATAATATGAGTTAGATTGATTATAATAAGAGTAAAAAGTATAGTAATTGTCGTTCTATCGATCATATCTGCATAATATGGTTAATAATATGAGGTGGATTGATAACAGTGAGTGTAATAAGTATAGTAATTGTCGTTCTATCGATCATATAAGCACAATATGGCTAATAATATGAGTTCCATTGATAATAATAAGAGTAATAAGTATAGTAATTATCATTCTACCGATCATATAAACATAATATGGCTAATAATATGAGTTAGATTGATAGCAGTGAGTGTAATAAGTATAGTAATTGTCGTTCTATCGATCATATAAGCATAATATGGCTAATAATATGAGTTAGATTGATAATAATAAGAGAAATAAGTATAGTAATTGTCGTTCTATCGATCATATAAGCATAATATGGCTAATAATATGAGTTAGATTGATAATAATAAGAGTAATGAGTATAGTAATTGTCGTTCTATCGATCATATAAGCATAATATGGCTAATAATATGAGTTAGATTGATAATAATAAGAGAAATAAGTATAGTGATTGTCGTTCTATCGATCATATAAGCATAATATGGCTAATAATATGAGTTAGATTGATAGGAATAAGAGTAATGAGTATAGTAATTGTCGTTCTATCGATCATATAAGCATAATATGGCTAATAATATGAGTTAGATTGATAATAATAAGAGAAATGAGTATAGTAATTGTCGTTCTATCGATCATATAAGCATAACATGGCTAATAATATGAGTTCCATTGATAATAATAAGAGTAATAAGTATAGTAATTGTCGTTCTATCGATCATATAAGCATAATATGGCTAATAATATGAGTTAGATTGATAACAGTGAGTGTAATAAGTATAGTAATTGTCGTTCTATCGATCATATAAGCATAATATGGCGAATAATATGAGGTAGATTGATAAAAATAAGAGTAATGTGTATAGTAATTGTAGTTCTATCGATCATATCTGCATAATATGGTTAATAATATGAGTTGGATTGATAACAGTGAGTGTAATAAGTATAGTAATTGTCCTTCTATCGATCATATAAGCATAATATGGCTAATAATATGAGTTAGATTGATAACAATAAGAGTAATGAGTATAGAAATTGTCGTTCTATCGATCATATAAGCATAATATGGCTAATAATGTGAGTTAGATTGATAATAATAAGAGTAAAAAGTATAGTAATTGTCGTTCTATCGATCATATCTGCATAATATGGTTAATAATATGAGGTGGATTGATAACAGTGAGTGTAATAAGTATAGTAATTGTCGTTCTATCGATCATATAAGCACAATATGGCTAATAATATGAGTTCCATTGATAATAATAAGAGTAATAAGTATAGTAATTGTCGTTCTATCGATCATATAAGCACAATATGGCTAATAATATGAGTTCCATTGATAATAATAAGAGTAATAAGTATAGTAATTGTCGTTCTATCGATCATATAAGCATAATATGGCTAATAATATGAGTTAGATTGATAACAGTGAGTGTAATAAGTATAGTAATTGTCGTTCTATCGATCATATAAGCATAATATGGCTAATAATATGAGTTAGATTGATAATAATAAGAGAAATAAGTATAGTGATTGTCGTTCTATCGATCATATAAGCATAATATGGCTAATAATATGAGTTAGATTGATAGCAATAAGAGTAATGAGTATAGTAATTGTCGTTCTATCGATCATATAAGCATAATATGGCTAATAATATGAGTTAGATTGATAATAATAAGAGAAATGAGTATAGTAATTGTCGTTCTATCGATCATATAAGCATAACATGGCTAATAATATGAGTTCCATTGATAATAATAAGAGTAATAAGTATAGTAATTGTCGTTCTATCGATCATATCTGCATAACATGGTTAATAATATGAGTTAGATTGATAATAGTGAGTGTAATAACTATAGTAATTGTCGTTCTATCGATCATATAAGCACAATATGGCTAATAATATGAGTTCCATTGATAATAATAAGAGTAATAAGTATAGTAATTGTCGTTCTATCGATCATATAGCATAATATGGCGAATAATATGAGTTAGATTGATAAAAATAAGAGTAATGAGTATAGTAATTGTAGGTCTATCGATCATATATGCATAAAATGATTAATAATATGAGTTAGATTGATAATAGTGAGTGTAATAAGTATAGTAATTGTCGTACTATCGGTCATATAAGCATAATATGGCTAATAATATGAGTTAGATTGATAATAATAAGCGTAATGAGTATAGTAATTGTCGTTCTATCGATCATATCTGCATAATATGGTTAATAATATGAGTTGGATTGATAACAGTGAGTGTAATAAGTATAGTAATTGTCGTTCTATCGATCATATAAGCATAATATGGCTAATAATATGAGTTAGATTGATAATAATAAGAGTAATGAGTACAGAAATTGTCGTTCTATCGATCATATAAGCATAATATGGCTAATAATATGAGTTAGATTGATTATAATAAGAGTAAAAAGTATAGTAATTGTCGTTCTATCGATCATATCTGCATAATATGGTTAATAATATGAGTTGGATCGATAACAGTGAGTGTAATAAGTATAGTAATTGTCGTTCTATCGATCATATAAGCATAATATGGCGAATAATATGAGTTAGATTGATAAAAATAAGAGTAATGAGTATAGTAATTGTAGTTCTATCGATCATATCTGCATAATATGATTAATAATATGAGTTAGACTGATACTAATAAGAATAATAAGTATAGTAATTATCATTCTACCGATCATATAAACATAATATGGCCAATAATATGAGTTAGATTGATAGCAGTGAGTTTAATAAGTATAGTAATTGTCGTTCTATCGATCATATAAGCATAATATGGCTAATAATATGAGTTAGATTGATAATAATAAGAGAAATAAGTATAGTAATTGTCGTTCTATCGATCATATAAGCATAATATGGCTAATAATATGAGTTAGATTGATAATAATAAGAGTAATGAGTATAGTAATTGTCGTTCTATCGATCATATCTGCATAATATGGTTAATAATATGAGTTGGATCGATAACAGTGAGTGTAATAAGTATAGTAATTGTCGTTCTATCGATCATATAAGCATAATATGGCTAATAATATGAGTTAGATTGATAATAATAAGAGTAATGAGTATAGTAATTGTCGTTCTATTGATCATATCTGCATAATATGGTTAATAATATGAGTTGGATCGATAACAGTGAGTGTAATAAGTATAGTAATTGTCGTTCTATCGATCATATAAGCATAATATGGATAATAATATGAGTTAGATTGATAATAATAAGAGTAATGAGTATAGTAATTGTCGCCCAACGATCATATAAGCATAACATGGTTAATAATCTCAGTTAGATTGATAATAGTGAGTGTAATAAGTATAGTAATTGTCGTTCTATCGGTCATATAACTATAATATGGCTAATAATATGAGTTAGATTGATAACAGTGAGTGTAATAAGTATAGTAATTGTCGTCCTATCGATCATATAAGCATAATATGCCGAATAATATGAGGTAGATTGATAAAAATAAGAGTAATGAGTATAGTAATTGTAGTTCTATCGATCATATCTGCATAATATGATTAACAATATGAGTTAGATTGATAATAATAAGAGTAATAAGTATAGTAATTATCATTCTACCGATCATATAAACATAATATGGCTAATAATATGAGTTAGATTGAGAGCAGTGAGTGTAATAAGTATAGTAATTGTCGTTCTATCGATCATATAAGCATAATATGGCTAATAATATGAGTTAGATTGATAATAATAAGAGAAATAAGTATAGTAATTGTCGTTCTATCGATCATATAAGCATAATATGGCTATTAATATGAGTTAGATTGATAACAGTGAGTGTAATAAGTATAGTAATTGTCGTTCTATCGATCATATAAGCATAATATGGCGAATAATATGAGTTAGATTGATAGCAGTGAGTGTAATAAGTATAGTAATTGTCGTTCTATCGATCATATAAGCATAATATGGCTAATAATATGAGTTGGATTGATAATAATAAGAGTAATGAGTATAGAAATTGTCGTTCTATCGATCATATAAGCATAATATGGCTAATAATATGAGTTAGATTGATAATAATAAGAGTAAAAAGTATAGTAATTGTCATTCTATCGATCATATCTGCATAATATGGTTAATAATATGAGGTGGATTGATAACAGTGAGTGTAATAAGTATAGTAATTGTCGTTCTATCGATCATATAAGCACAATATGGCTAATAATATGAGTTCCATTGATAATAATAAGAGTAATAAGTATAGTAATTGTCGTTCTATCGATCATATAAGCACAATATGGCTAATAATATGAGTTCCATTGATAATAATAAGAGTAATAAGTATAGTAATTGTCGTTCTATCGATCATATAAGCATAATATGGCTAATCATATGAGTTAGATTGATAACAGTGAGTGTAATAAGTATAGTAATTGTCGTTCTATCGATCATGTAAGCATAATGTGGCTAATAATATGAGTTAGATTGATAATAATAAGAGAAATAAGTATAGTGATTGTCGTTCTATCGATCATATAAGCATAATATGGCTAATAATATGAGTTAGATTGATAACAATAAGAGTAATGAGTATAGTAATTGTCGTTCTATCGATCATATAAGCATAATATGGCTAATAATATGAGTTAGATTGATAATAATAAGAGTAAAAAGTATAGTAATTGTCGTTCTATCGATCATATCTGCATAATATGGTTAATAATATGAGGTGGATTGATAACAGTGAGTGTAATAAGTATAGTAATTGTCGTTCTATCGATCATATAAGCACAATATGGCTAGTAATATGAGTTCCATTGATAATAATAAGAGTAATAAGTATAGTAATTGTCGTTCTATCGATCATATAAGCATAATATGGCTAATAATATGAGTTAGATTGATAACAGTGAGTGTAATAAGTATAGTAATTGTCGTTCTATCGATCATATAGCATAATATGGCGAATAATATGAGTTAGATTGATAATAATAAGAGTAATGAGTATAGAAATTGTCGTTCTATCGATCATATAAGCACAATATGGCTAATAATATGAGTTCCATTGATAATAATAAGAGTAATAAGTATAGTAATTGTCGTTCTATCGATCATATAAGCATAATATGGCTAATAATATGAGTTAGATTGATAACAGTGAGTGTAATAAGTATAGTAATTGTCGTTCTATCGATCATATAAGCATAATATGGCGAATAATATGAGTTAGATTGATAAAAATAAGAGTAATGAGTATAGTAATTGTAGTTCTATCGATCATATCTGCATAATATGATTAATAATATGAGTTAGACTGATAATAATAAGAATAATAAGTATAGTAATTATCATTCTACCGATCATATAAACATAATATGGCTAATAATATGAGTTAGATTGATAGCAGTGAGTGTAATAAGTATAGTAATTGTCGTTCTATCGATCATATAAGCATAATATGGCTAATAATATGAGTTAGATTGATAATAATAAGAGAAATAAGTATAGTAATTGTCGTTCTATCGATCATATAAGCATAATATGGCTAATAATATGAGTTAGATTGATAATAATAAGAGTAATGAGTATAGTAATTGTCGTTCTATCGATCATATAAGCATAACATGGCTAATAATATGAGTTCCATTGATAATAATAAGAGTAATAAGTATAGTAATTGTCGTTCTATCGATCATATCTGCATAACATGGTTAATAATATGAGTTAGATTGATAATAGGGAGTGTAATAAGTATAGTAATTGTCGTACTATCGATCATATAAGCATAATATGGCTAATAATATGAGTTAGATTGATAATAATAAGAGTAATGAGTATAGTAATTGTCGTTCTATCGATCATATCTGCATAATATGGTTAATAATATGAGTTGGATCGATAACAGTGAGTGTAATAAGTATAGTAATTGTCGTTCTATCGATCATATAAGCATAATATGGCTAATAATATGAGTTAGATTGATAATAATAAGAGTAATGAGTATAGTAATTGTCGTTCTATCGATCATATCTGCATAATATGGTTAATAATATGAGTTGGATCGATAACAGTGAGTGTAATAAGTATAGTAATTGTCGTTCTATCGATCATATAAGCATAATATGGATAATAATATGAGTTAGATTGATAATAATAAGAGTAATGAGTATAGTAACTTTCGTTCTATCGATCATATAACCATAATATGGCTAATAATATGAGTTAGATTGATAATAATAAGAGTAATGAGTATAGTAATTGTCGCCCAACGATCATATAAGCATAACATGGTTAATAATCTCAGTTAGATTGATAATAGTGAGTGTAATAAGTATAGTAATTGTCGTTCTATCGGTCATATAACTATAATATGGCTAATAATATGAGTTAGATTGATAACAGTGAGTGTAATAAGTATAGTAATTGTCGTCCTATCGATCATATAAGCATAATATGGCGAATAATATGAGGTAGATTGATAAAAATAAGAGTAATGAGTATAGTAATTGTAGTTCTATCGATCATATCTGCATAATATGATTAACAATATGAGTTAGATTGATAATAATAAGAGTAATAAGTATAGTAATTATCATTCTACCGATCATATAAACATAATATGGCTAATAATATGAGTTAGATTGAGAGCAGTGAGTGTAATAAGTATAGTAATTGTCGTTCTATCGATCATATAAGCATAATATGGCTAATAATATGAGTTAGATTGATAATAATAAGAGAAATAAGTATAGTAATTGTCGTTCTATCGATCATATAAGCATAATATGGCTATTAATATGAGTTAGATTGATAACAGTGAGTGTAATAAGTATAGTAATTGTCGTTCTATCGATCATATAAGCATAATATGGCGAATAATATGAGTTAGATTGATAGCAGTGAGTGTAATAAGTATAGTAATTGTCGTTCTATCGATCATATAAGCATAATATGGCTAATAATATGAGTTAGATTGATAATAATAAGAGTAAAAAGTATAGTAATTGTCATTCTATCGATCATATCTGCATAATATGGTTAATAATATGAGGTGGATTGATAACAGTGAGTGTAATAAGTATAGTAATTGTCGTTCTATCGATCATATAAGCACAATATGGCTAATAATATGAGTTCCATTGATAATAATAAGAGTAATAAGTATAGTAATTGTCGTTCTATCGATCATATAAGCACAATATGGCTAATAATATGAGTTCCATTGATAATAATAAGAGTAATAAGTATAGTAATTGTCGTTCTATCGATCATATAAGCATAATATGGCTAATAATATGAGTTAGATTGATAACAGTGAGTGTAATAAGTATAGTAATTGTCGTTCTATCGATCATGTAAGCATAATGTGGCTAATAATATGAGTTAGATTGATAATAATAAGAGAAATAAGTATAGTGATTGTCGTTCTATCGATCATATAAGCATAATATGGCTAATAATATGAGTTAGATTGATAACAATAAGAGTAATCAGTATAGTAATTGTCGTTCTATCGATCATATAAGCATAATATGGCTAATAATATGAGTTAGATTGATAACAGTGAGTGTAATAAGTATAGTAATTGTCGTTCTATCGATCATATAGCATAATATGGCGAATAATGTGAGTTAGATTGATAATAATAAGAGTAATGAGTACAGAAATTGTCGTTCTATCGATCATATAAGCATAATATGGCTAATAATATGAGTTAGATTGATAATAATAAGAGTAAAAAGTATAGTACTTGTCGTTCTATCGATCATATCTGCATAATATGGTTAATAATATGAGGTGGATTGATAACAGTGAGTGTAATAAGTATAGTAATTGTCGTTCTATCGATCATATAAGCATAATATGGCTAATAATATGAGTTAGATTGATAACAGTGAGTGTAATAAGTATAGTAATTGTCGTTCTATCGATCATATAAGCATAATATGGCGAATAATATGAGTTAGATTGATAAAAATAAGAGTAATGAGTATAGTAATTGTCGTTCTATCGATCATATCTGCATAACATGGTTAATAATATGAGTTAGATTGATAATAGTGAGTGTAGTAAGTATAGTAATTGTCGTTCTATCGATCATATAAGCATAATATGGCTAATAATATAAGTTAGATTGATAACAGTGAGTGTAATAAGTATAGTAATTGTCGTTCTATCGATCATATAAGCATAACATGGCGAATAATATGAGTTAGATTGATAAAAATAAGAGTAATGTGTATAGTAATTGTCGTTCTATCGATCATATCTGCATAATATGGTTAATAATATGAGGTGGATTGATAACAGTGAGTGTAATAAGTATAGTAATTGTCGTTCTATCGATCATATAAGCATAATATGGCGAATAATATGAGGTAGATTGATAAAAATAAGAGTAATGTGTATAGTAATTGTAGTTCTATCGATCATATCTGCATAATATGATTAACAATATGAGTTAGATTGATAATAATAAGAGTAATGAGTATAGTAATTGTCGTTCTATCGATCATATCTGCATAATATGGCGAATAATATGAGTTAGATTGATAGCAGTGAGTGTAATAAGTATAGTAATTGTCGTTCTATCGATCATATAAGCATAATATGGCTAATAATATGAGTTAGATTGATAATAATAAGAGTAATGAGTATAGAAATTGTCGTTCTATCGATCATATAAGCATAATATGGCTAATAATATGAGTTAGATTGATGATAATAAGAGTAAAAAGTATAGTAATTGTCATTCTATCGATCATATCTGCATAATATGGTTAATAATATGAGGTGGATTGATAACAGTGAGTGTAATAAGTATAGTAATTGTCGTTCTATCGATCATATAAGCACAATATGGCTAATAATATGAGTTCCATTGATAATAATAAGAGTAATAAGTATAGTAATTGTCGTTCTATCGATCATATAAGCACAATATGGCTAATAATATGAGTTCCATTGATAATAATAAGAGTAATAAGTATAGTAATTGTCGTTCTATCGATCATATAAGCATAATATGGCTAATAATATGAGTTAGATTGATAACAGTGAGTGTAATAAGTATAGTAATTGTCGTTCTATCGATCATATAAGCATAATATGGCTAATAATATGAGTTAGATTGATAACAGTGAGTGTAATAAGTATAGTAATTGTCGTTCTATCGATCATATAAGCATAATATGGCTAATAATATGAGTTAGATTGATAACAGTGAGTGTAATAAGTATAGTAATTGTCGTTCTATCGATCATGTAAGCATAATATGGCTAATAATATGAGTTAGATTGATAATAGTGAGTGTAATAAGTATAGTAATTGTCGTACTATCGATCATATAAGCATAATATGGCTAATAATATGAGTTAGATTGATAATAATAAGAGTAATGAGTATAGTAATTGTCGTTCTATCGATCATATCTGCATAATATGGTTAATAATATGAGTTGGATCGATAACAGTGAGTGTAATAAGTATAGTAATTGTCGTTCTATCGATCATATAAGCATAATATGGCGAATAATATGAGTTAGATTGATAAAAATAAGAGTAATGAGTATAGTAATTGTAGTTCTATCGATCATATCTGCATAATATGATTAATAATATGAGTTAGACTGATAATAATAAGAATAATAAGTATAGTAATTATCATTCTACCGATCATATAAACATAATATGGCTAATAATATGAGTTAGATTGATAGCAGTGAGTGTAATAAGTATAGTAATTGTCGTTCTATCGATCATATAAGCATAATATGGCTAATAATATGAGTTAGATTGATAATAATAAGAGAAATAAGTATAGTAATTGTCGTTCTATCGATCATATAAGCATAATATGGCTAATAATATGAGTTAGATTGATAATAATAAGAGTAATGAGTATAGTAATTGTCGTTCTATCGATCATATAAGCATAACATGGCTAATAATATGAGTTCCATTGATAATAATAAGAGTAATAAGTATAGTAATTGTCGTTCTATCGATCATATCTGCATAACATGGTTAATAATATGAGTTAGATTGATAATAGGGAGTGTAATAAGTATAGTAATTGTCGTACTATCGATCATATAAGCATAATATGGCTAATAATATGAGTTAGATTGATAATAATAAGAGTAATGAGTATAGTAATTGTCGTTCTATCGATCATATCTGCATAATATGGTTAATAATATGAGTTGGATCGATAACAGTGAGTGTAATAAGTATAGTAATTGTCGTTCTATCGATCATATAAGCATAATATGGCTAATAATATGAGTTAGATTGATAATAATAAGAGTAAAAAGTATAGTAATTGTCGTTCTATCGATCATATCTGCATAATATGGTTAATAATATGAGGTGGATTGATAACAGTGAGTGTAATAAGTATAGTAATTGTCGTTCTATCGATCATATAAGCACAATATGGCTAATAATATGAGTTCCATTGATAATAATAAGAGTAATAAGTATAGTAATTGTCGTTCTATCGATCATATAAGCATAATATGGCTAATAATATGAGTTAGATTGATAACAGTGAGTGTAATAAGTATAGTAATTGTCGTTCTATCGATCATATAGCATAATATGGCGAATAATGTGAGTTAGATTGATAATAATAAGAGTAATGAGTATAGAAATTGTCGTTCTATCGATCATATAAGCATAATATGGCTAATAATATGAGTTAGATTGATAATAATAAGAGTAAAAAGTATAGTACTTGTCGTTCTATCGATCATATCTGCATAATATGGTTAATAATATGAGGTGGATTGATAACAGTGAGTGTAATAAGTATAGTAATTGTCGTTCTATCGATCATGTAAGCATAATATGGCGAAAAATATGAGGTAGATTGATAAAAATAAGAGTAATGTGTATAGTAATTGTAGTTCTATCGATCATATCTGCATAATATGATTAACAATATGAGTTAGATTGATAATAATAAGAGTAATGAGTATAGTAATTGTCGTTCTATCGATCATATCTGCATAATATGGTTAATAATATGAGTTGGATTGATAACAGTGAGTGTAATAAGTATAGTAATTGTCGTTCTATCGATCATATAAGCATAATATGGCTAATAATATGAGTTAGATTGATAACAATAAGAGTAATGAGTATAGAAATTGTCGTTCTATCGATCATATAAGCATAATATGGCTAATAATATGAGTTAGATTGATAATAATAAGAGTAAAAAGTATAGTACTTGTCGTTCTATCGATCATATCTGCATAATATGGTTAATAATATGAGGTGGATTGATAACAGTGAGTGTAATAAGTATAGTAATTGTCGTTCTATCGATCATATAAGCATAATATGGCTAATAATATGAGTTAGATTGATAATAATAAGAGAAATAAGTATAGTGATTATCGTTCTATCGATCATATAAGCATAATATGGCTAATAATATGAGTTAGATTGATAGCAATAAGAGTAATGAGTATAGTAATTGTCGTTCTATCGATCATATAAGCATAATATGGCTAATAATATGAGTTAGATTGATAATAATAAGAGAAATGAGTATAGTAATTGTCGTTCTATCGATCATATAAGCATAACATGGCTAATAATATGAGTTCCATTGATAATAATAAGAGTAATAAGTATAGTAATTGTCGTTCTATCGATCATATCTGCATAACATGGTTAATAATATGAGTTAGATTGATAATAGTGAGTGTAATAAGTATAGTAATTGTCGTTCTATCGATCATATAAGCACAATATGGCTAATAATATGAGTTCCATTGATAATAATAAGAGTAATAAGTATAGTAATTGTCGTTCTATCGATCATATAGCATAATATGGCGAATAATATGAGTTAGATTGATAAAAATAAGAGTAATGAGTATAGTAATTGTAGGTCTATCGATCATATATGCATAAAATGATTAATAATATGAGTTAGATTGATAATAGTGAGTGTAATACGTATAGTAATTGTCGTACTATCGATCATATAAGCATAATATGGCTAATAATATGAGTTAGATTGATAATAATAAGCGTAATGAGTATAGTAATTGTCGTTCTATCGATCATATCTGCATAATATGGTTAATAATATGAGTTGGATTGATAACAGTGAGTGTAATAAGTATAGTAATTGTCGTTCTATCGATCATATAAGCATAATATGGCTAATAATATGAGTTAGATTGATAATAGTGAGTGTAATAAGTATAGTAATTGTCGTACTATCGATCATATAAGCATAATATGGCTAATAATATGAGTTAGATTGATAATAATAAGAGTAATGAGTATAGTAATTGTCGTTCTATCGATCATATCTGCATAATATGGTTAATAATATGAGTTGGATCGATAACAGTGAGTGTAATAAGTATAGTAATTGTCGTTCTATCGATCATATAAGCATAATATGGCGAATAATATGAGTTAGATTGATAAAAATAAGAGTAATGAGTATAGTAATTGTAGTTCTATCGATCATATCTGCATAATATGATTAATAATATGAGTTAGACTGATAATAATAAGAATAATAAGTATAGTAATTATCATTCTACCGATCATATAAACATAATATGGCTAATAATATGAGTTAGATTGATAGCAGTGAGTTTAATAAGTATAGTAATTGTCGTTCTATCGATCATATAAGCATAATATGGCTAATAATATGAGTTAGATTGATAATAATAAGAGAAATAAGTATAGTAATTGTCGTTCTATCGATCATATAAGCATAATATGGCTAATAATATGAGTTAGATTGATAATAATAAGAGTAATGAGTATAGTAATTGTCGTTCTATCGATCATATAAGCATAACATGGCTAATAATATGAGTTCCATTGATAATAATAAGAGTAATAAGTATAGTAATTGTCGTTCTATCGATCATATCTGCATAACATGGTTAATAATATGAGTTAGATTGATAATAGGGAGTGTAATAAGTATAGTAATTGTCGTACTATCGATCATATAAGCATAATATGGCTAATAATATGAGTTAGATTGATAATAATAAGAGTAATGAGTATAGTAATTGTCGTTCTATCGATCATATCTGCATAATATGGTTAATAATATGAGTTGGATCGATAACAGTGAGTGTAATAAGTATAGTAATTGTCGTTCTATCGATCATATAAGCATAATATGGCTAATAATATGAGTTAGATTGATAATAATAAGAGTAATGAGTATAGTAATTGTCGTTCTATTGATCATATCTGCATAATATGGTTAATAATATGAGTTGGATCGATAACAGTGAGTGTAATAAGTATAGTAATTGTCGTTCTATCGATCATATAAGCATAATATGGATAATAATATGAGTTAGATTGATAATAATAAGAGTAATGAGTATAGTAATTGTCGCCCAACGATCATATAAGCATAACATGGTTAATAATCTCAGTTAGATTGATAATAGTGAGTGTAATAAGTATAGTAATTGTCGTTCTATCGGTCATATAACTATAATATGGCTAATAATATGAGTTAGATTGATAACAGTGAGTGTAATAAGTATAGTAATTGTCGTCCTATCGATCATATAAGCATAATATGCCGAATAATATGAGGTAGATTGATAAAAATAAGAGTAATGAGTATAGTAATTGTAGTTCTATCGATCATATCTGCATAATATGATTAACAATATGAGTTAGATTGATAATAATAAGAGTAATAAGTATAGTAATTATCATTCTACCGATCATATAAACATAATATGGCTAATAATATGAGTTAGATTGAGAGCAGTGAGTGTAATAAGTATAGTAATTGTCGTTCTATCGATCATATAAGCATAATATGGCTAATAATATGAGTTAGATTGATAATAATAAGAGAAATAAGTATAGTAATTGTCGTTCTATCGATCATATAAGCATAATATGGCTATTAATATGAGTTAGATTGATAACAGTGAGTGTAATAAGTATAGTAATTGTCGTTCTATCGATCATATAAGCATAATATGGCGAATAATATGAGTTAGATTGATAGCAGTGAGTGTAATAAGTATAGTAATTGTCGTTCTATCGATCATATAAGCATAATATGGCTAATAATATGAGTTGGATTGATAATAATAAGAGTAATGAGTATAGAAATTGTCGTTCTATCGATCATATAAGCATAATATGGCTAATAATATGAGTTAGATTGATAATAATAAGAGTAAAAAGTATAGTAATTGTCATTCTATCGATCATATCTGCATAATATGGTTAATAATATGAGGTGGATTGATAACAGTGAGTGTAATAAGTATAGTAATTGTCGTTCTATCGATCATATAAGCACAATATGGCTAATAATATGAGTTCCATTGATAATAATAAGAGTAATAAGTATAGTAATTGTCGTTCTATCGATCATATAAGCACAATATGGCTAATAATATGAGTTCCATTGATAATAATAAGAGTAATAAGTATAGTAATTGTCGTTCTATCGATCATATAAGCATAGTATGGCTAATAATATGAGTTAGATTGATAACAGTGAGTGTAATAAGTATAGTAATTGTCGTTCTATCGATCATGTAAGCATAATGTGGCTAATAATATGAGTTAGATTGATAATAATAAGAGAAATAAGTATAGTGATTGTCGTTCTATCGATCATATAAGCATAATATGGCTAATAATATGAGTTAGATTGATAACAATAAGAGTAATGAGTATAGTAATTGTCGTTCTATCGATCATATAAGCATAATATGGCTAATAATATGAGTTAGATTGATAATAATAAGAGTAAAAAGTATAGTAATTGTCGTTCTATCGATCATATCTGCATAATATGGTTAATAATATGAGGTGGATTGATAACAGTGAGTGTAATAAGTATAGTAATTGTCGTTCTATCGATCATATAAGCACAATATGGCTAGTAATATGAGTTCCATTGATAATAATAAGAGTAATAAGTATAGTAATTGTCGTTCTATCGATCATATAAGCATAATATGGCTAATAATATGAGTTAGATTGATAACAGTGAGTGTAATAAGTATAGTAATTGTCGTTCTATCGATCATATAGCATAATATGGCGAATAATATGAGTTAGATTGATAATAATAAGAGTAATGAGTATAGAAATTGTCGTTCTATCGATCATATAAGCACAATATGGCTAATAATATGAGTTCCATTGATAATAATAAGAGTAATAAGTATAGTAATTGTCGTTCTATCGATCATATAAGCATAATATGGCTAATAATATGAGTTAGATTGATAACAGTGAGTGTAATAAGTATAGTAATTGTCGTTCTATCGATCATATAAGCATAATATGGCGAATAATATGAGTTAGATTGATAAAAATAAGAGTAATGAGTATAGTAATTGTAGTTCTATCGATCATATCTGCATAATATGATTAATAATATGAGTTAGACTGATAATAATAAGAATAATAAGTATAGTAATTATCATTCTACCGATCATATAAACATAATATGGCTAATAATATGAGTTAGATTGATAGCAGTGAGTGTAATAAGTATAGTAATTGTCGTTCTATCGATCATATAAGCATAATATGGCTAATAATATGAGTTAGATTGATAATAATAAGAGAAATAAGTATAGTAATTGTCGTTCTATCGATCATATAAGCATAATATGGCTAATAATATGAGTTAGATTGATAATAATAAGAGTAATGAGTATAGTAATTGTCGTTCTATCGATCATATAAGCATAACATGGCTAATAATATGAGTTCCATTGATAATAATAAGAGTAATAAGTATAGTAATTGTCGTTCTATCGATCATATCTGCATAACATGGTTAATAATATGAGTTAGATTGATAATAGGGAGTGTAATAAGTATAGTAATTGTCGTACTATCGATCATATAAGCATAATATGGCTAATAATATGAGTTAGATTGATAATAATAAGAGTAATGAGTATAGTAATTGTCGTTCTATCGATCATATCTGCATAATATGGTTAATAATATGAGTTGGATCGATAACAGTGAGTGTAATAAGTATAGTAATTGTCGTTCTATCGATCATATAAGCATAATATGGCTAATAATATGAGTTAGATTGATAATAATAAGAGTAATGAGTATAGTAATTGTCGTTCTATCGATCATATCTGCATAATATGGTTAATAATATGAGTTGGATCGATAACAGTGAGTGTAATAAGTATAGTAATTGTCGTTCTATCGATCATATAAGCATAATATGGATAATAATATGAGTTAGATTGATAATAATAAGAGTAATGAGTATAGTAACTTTCGTTCTATCGATCATATAACCATAATATGGCTAATAATATGAGTTAGATTGATAATAATAAGAGTAATGAGTATAGTAATTGTCGCCCAACGATCATATAAGCATAACATGGTTAATAATCTCAGTTAGATTGATAATAGTGAGTGTAATAAGTATAGTAATTGTCGTTCTATCGGTCATATAACTATAATATGGCTAATAATATGAGTTAGATTGATAACAGTGAGTGTAATAAGTATAGTAATTGTCGTCCTATCGATCATATAAGCATAATATGGCGAATAATATGAGGTAGATTGATAAAAATAAGAGTAATGAGTATAGTAATTGTAGTTCTATCGATCATATCTGCATAATATGATTAACAATATGAGTTAGATTGATAATAATAAGAGTAATAAGTATAGTAATTATCATTCTACCGATCATATAAACATAATATGGCTAATAATATGAGTTAGATTGAGAGCAGTGAGTGTAATAAGTATAGTAATTGTCGTTCTATCGATCATATAAGCATAATATGGCTAATAATATGAGTTAGATTGATAATAATAAGAGAAATAAGTATAGTAATTGTCGTTCTATCGATCATATAAGCATAATATGGCTATTAATATGAGTTAGATTGATAACAGTGAGTGTAATAAGTATAGTAATTGTCGTTCTATCGATCATATAAGCATAATATGGCGAATAATATGAGTTAGATTGATAGCAGTGAGTGTAATAAGTATAGTAATTGTCGTTCTATCGATCATATAAGCATAATATGGCTAATAATATGAGTTAGATTGATAATAATAAGAGTAAAAAGTATAGTAATTGTCATTCTATCGATCATATCTGCATAATATGGTTAATAATATGAGGTGGATTGATAACAGTGAGTGTAATAAGTATAGTAATTGTCGTTCTATCGATCATATAAGCACAATATGGCTAATAATATGAGTTCCATTGATAATAATAAGAGTAATAAGTATAGTAATTGTCGTTCTATCGATCATATAAGCATAATATGGCTAATAATATGAGTTAGATTGATAACAGTGAGTGTAATAAGTATAGTAATTGTCGTTCTATCGATCATGTAAGCATAATGTGGCTAATAATATGAGTTAGATTGATAATAATAAGAGAAATAAGTATAGTGATTGTCGTTCTATCGATCATATAAGCATAATATGGCTAATAATATGAGTTAGATTGATAACAATAAGAGTAATCAGTATAGTAATTGTCGTTCTATCGATCATATAAGCATAATATGGCTAATAATATGAGTTAGATTGATAACAGTGAGTGTAATAAGTATAGTAATTGTCGTTCTATCGATCATATAGCATAATATGGCGAATAATGTGAGTTAGATTGATAATAATAAGAGTAATGAGTATAGAAATTGTCGTTCTATCGATCATATAAGCATAATATGGCTAATAATATGAGTTAGATTGATAATAATAAGAGTAAAAAGTATAGTACTTGTCGTTCTATCGATCATATCTGCATAATATGGTTAATAATATGAGGTGGATTGATAACAGTGAGTGTAATAAGTATAGTAATTGTCGTTCTATCGATCATATAAGCATAATATGGCTAATAATATGAGTTAGATTGATAACAGTGAGTGTAATAAGTATAGTAATTGTCGTTCTATCGATCATATAAGCATAATATGGCGAATAATATGAGTTAGATTGATAAAAATAAGAGTAATGAGTATAGTAATTGTCGTTCTATCGATCATATCTGCATAACATGGTTAATAATATGAGTTAGATTGATAATAGTGAGTGTAGTAAGTATAGTAATTGTCGTTCTATCGATCATATAAGCATAATATGGCTAATAATATAAGTTAGATTGATAACAGTGAGTGTAATAAGTATAGTAATTGTCGTTCTATCGATCATATAAGCATAACATGGCGAATAATATGAGTTAGATTGATAAAAATAAGAGTAATGTGTATAGTAATTGTCGTTCTAATCGATCATATCTGCATAATATGGTTAATAATATGAGGTGGATTGATAACAGTGAGTGTAATAAGTATAGTAATTGTCGTTCTATCGATCATATAAGCATAATATGGCGAATAATATGAGGTAGATTGATAAAAATAAGAGTAATGTGTATAGTAATTGTAGTTCTATCGATCATATCTGCATAATATGATTAACAATATGAGTTAGATTGATAATAATAAGAGTAATGAGTATAGTAATTGTCGTTCTATCGATCATATCTGCATAATATGGCGAATAATATGAGTTAGATTGATAGCAGTGAGTGTAATAAGTATAGTAATTGTCGTTCTATCGATCATATAAGCATAATATGGCTAATAATATGAGTTAGATTGATAATAATAAGAGT
>NW_027474243.1:0-63521 GCF_050947335.1 Megachile rotundata | reverse complement strand
AATTGTCGTTCTATCGATCATATATGCATAATATGGCTAAGAATATGAGTTAGATTGATAATAATAACAGTAATAAGTACAGTAATTGTCGTTCTATCGGTAATATAAGCATAATATGGCTAATAATATGAGTTAGATCGATAATGATAAGAGTAATAAGTACAGTAATTGTCGTTCTATCGATCATATATGCATAATATGGCTCATAATATGAGTTAGATTGATAATAGTAAGAGTAATAAGTATAGTAATTGTCGTTCTATCGATCATATATGCATAATATGGCTAATAATATGAGTTAGATTGATAATAATGAGAGTAATGAGTATAGTAATTGTAGTTCTATGGATCACATCTGCATAATATGGTTAATAATATGAGTTAAATTCATAATAATAAGAGTAATAAGTATAGTAATTGTCGTTCTATCGATCATTTAAGCATAATATGGCTAATAATATGAGTTAGGTTGATAAAAATAAGAATAATAAGTATAGTAATTGTCGTTCTGTCGATCATATAAGCATAATATGGCTAATAATATGAGTTAGATTGATAATAATAAGAGTAATAAGTATAGTAATTGTCGTTTTATCGATCATATAAGCATAATACGGCTAATAATATGAGTTAGATTGATAATAATAAGAGTAATAAGTATAGTAATTGTAGTTCTATCGATCGTATCTGCATAATATGGTTAATAATATGAGTTAGATTCATAATAATAAGAGTAATAAGTATAGTAATTGTCGTTCTATCGATCATTTAAGCATAATATGGCTAATAATATGAGTTAGATTGATAATAATAACAGTAATAAGTATAGTAATTGTCGTTCTGTCGATCATATAAGCATAATATGGCTAATAATATGAGTTAGAATGATAATAATAAGAGTAATAAGTATAGTAATTGTCGTTCTATCGATCATTTAAGCATAATACGGCTAATAATATGAGTTAGATTGATAATAATAAGAGTAATAAGTATAGTAATTGTAGTTCTATCGATCGTATCTGCATAATATGGTTAATAATATGAGTTAGATTCATAATAATAAGAGTAATAAGTATAGTAATTGTCGTTCTATCGATCATTTAAGCATAATATGGCTAATAATATGAGTTAGATTGATAATAATAACAGTAATAAGTACAGTAATTGTCGTTCTATCGATAATATAAGCATAATATGGCTAATAATATGAGTTAGGTCGATAATGATAAGAGTAATAAGTACAGTAATTGTCGTTCTATCGATCATATATGCATAATATGGCTCATAATATGAGTTAGATTGATAATAGTAAGAGTAATAAGTATAGTAATTGTCGTTCTATCGATCATATAAGCATAATATGGCTAATAATATGAGTTAGATTGATAATAGTAAGTGTAATAAGTATAGTAATTGTCGTTCTATCGATCATATATGCATAATATGGCTAATAATATGAGTTAGATTGATAATAGTAAGAGTAATAAGTATAGTAATTGTCGTTCTATCGATCATATAAGCACAATATGGCTAATAATATGAGTTAGATTGATAATAGTAAGAGTAATAAGTATAGTAATTGTCGTTCTGTCGATCATATAAGCATAATATGGCTAATAATATGAGTTAGATTGATAATAATAAGAGTAGTGAGTATAGTAATTGTCGTTCTATCGATCATATAAGCATAATACTTCTAATAATATGAGTTAGATTGATAATAATGCGAGTAATAAGTATAGTAATTGTCGTTCTATCGATCATTTAAGCATAATATGGCTAATAATATGAGTTAGATTGATAATAATAAGAGTAATGAGCATAGTAATTGTAGTTCTATCGGTCGTATCTGCATAATATGGTTAATAATATGAGTTAGATTGATAATAATAAGAGTAGTGAGTATAGTAATTGTAGTTCTATCGATCATATCTGCATAATATGGTTAATAATATGAGTTAGATTCATAATAATAAGAGTAATAAGTATAGTAATTGTCGTTCTATCGATCATATAAGCATAATATGGCTAATAATATGAGTTAGATCGATAATGATAAGAGTAATAAGTACAGTAATTGTCGTTCTATCGATCATATATGCATAACATGGCTAATAATATGAGTTAGATTGATAATAGTAAGAGTAATAAGTATAGTAATTGTCGTTCTATCGATCATATAAGCACAATATGGCTAATAGTATGAGTTAGATTGATAATAGTAAGAGTAATAAGTATAGTAATTGTCGTTCTGTCGATCATATAAGCATAATATGGCTAATAATATGAGTCAGATTGATAATAGTAAGTGTAATAAGTATAGTAATTGTCGTTCTATCGATCATATATGCATAATATGGCTAATAATATGAGTTAGATTGATAATAGTAAGAGTAATAAGTATAGTAATTGTCGTTCTATCGATCGTATAAGCACAATATGGCTAATAATATGAGTTAGATTGATAATAGTAAGAGTAATAAGTATAGTAATTGTCGTTCTATCGATCATATAAGCATAATATGGCTAATAATATGAGTTAGATTGATAATGATAAGAGTAGTAAGTATAGTAATTGTCGTTCTATCGATCATATCTCCATAATATGGTTAGTAATATGAGTTAGATTGATAATAGTGAGTGTAATAAGTGTAGTAATTGTCGTTCTATCGATCATATAAGCATAATATAGCTAATAATATGAGTTAGATTGATAATAATAAGAGTTGTAAGTATAGTAATTGTCGTTCTATCGATCATATAAGCATAATATGGCTAATAATATGAGTTAGATTGATAATGATAAGAGTAGTAAGTATAGTAATTGTCGTTCTATCGATCATATCTCCATAATATGGTTAGTAATATGAGTTAGATTGATAATAGTGAGTGCAATAAGTATAGCAATTGTCGTTCTATCGATTATATCTCCATAATATGGTTAGTAATATGAGTCAGATTGATAATAGTGAGTGTAATAAGTGTAGTAATTGTCGTTCTATCGATATCATAAGCATAATATGGCTAATAATATGAGTTAGATTGATAATAATAAGAGTAGTAAGTATAGTAATTGTCGTTCTATCGATCATATAAGCATAATATGGCTAATAATATGAGTTAGATTGATAATAATAAGAGTAATAAGTATAGTAATTGTCGTTCTATCGATCATATAAGCATAATATGGCTAATAATATGAGTTAGATTGATAATGATAAGAGTAGTAAGTATAGTAATTGTCGTTCTATCGATCATATCTCCATAATATGGTTAGTAATATGAGTTAGATTGATAATAGTGAGTGTAATAAGTGTAGTAATTGTCGTTCTATCGATCATATAAGCATAATATAGCTAATAATATGAGTTAGATTGATAATAATAAGAGTTGTAAGTATAGTAATTGTCGTTCTATCGATCATATAAGCATAATATGGCTAATAATATGAGTTAGATTGATAATGATAAGAGTAGTAAGTATAGTAATTGTCGTTCTGTCGATCATATCTCCATAATATGGTTAGTAATATGAGTTAGATTGATAATAGTGAGTGCAATAAGTGTAGTAATTGCCGTTCTATCGATCATATAAGCATAATATGGCTAATAATATGAGTTAGATTGATAATAGTGAGTGTAATAAGTGTAGTAATTGTCGTTCTATCGATCCTATAAGCATAATATGGCTAATAATATGAGTTAGATTGATAATAATAAGAGTAGTAAGTATAGTAATTGTCGTTCTATCGATCATATAAGCATAATATGGCTAATAATATGAGTTAGATTGATAATAATAAGAGTAATAAGTATAGTATTTGTCGTTCTATCGATCATATAAGCATAATATGGCTAATAATATGAGTTAGATTGATAATGATAAGAGTAGTAAGTATAGTAATTGTCGTTCTATCGATCATATCTCCATAATATGGTTAGTAATATGAGTTAGATTGATAATAGTGAGTGTAATAAGTGTAGTAATTGTCGTTCTATCGATCATATAAGCATAATATAGTTAATAATATGAGTTACATTGATAATAATAAGAGTAATGAGTATAGTAATTGTCGTTCTAGCGATCATATAAGCATAATATGGCTAATAATATGAGTTAGATTGAATAAAAATAAGAGTAGTGAGTATAGTAATTGTCGTTCTATCGGTCGTATGGCCATAATATGGCTAATAATATGAGTTAGATTGATAATAATAAGAGTAATGAGTATAGTAATTGTCGTTCTATCGGTCATATAACCATAATATGGTTTATAATATGAGTTAGATTGATAATAGTGAGTGTAATATGTATAGTAATTGTCGTTCTATCGATCATATAAGCATAATATGGCTAATAATATGAGTTAGATTGATAATGATAAGAGTAGTAAGTATAGCAATTGTCGTTCTATCGATTATATCTCCATAATATGGTTAGTAATATGAATTAGATTGATAATAGTGAGTGTAATAAGTGTAGTAATTGTCGTTCTATCGATCATATAAGCATAATATAGCTAATAATATGAGTTAGATTGATAATAATAAGAGTTGTAAGTATAGTAATTGTCGTTCTATCGATCATATAAGCATAATATGGCTAATAATATGAGTTAGATCGATAATGATAAGAGTAATAAGTACAGTAATTGTCGTTCTATCGATCATATATGCATAACATGGCTAATAATATGAGTTAGATTGATAATAGTAAGAGTAATAAGTATAGTAATTGTCGTTCTATCGATCATATAAGCACAATATGGCTAATAGTATGAGTTAGATTGATAATAGTAAGAGTAATAAGTATAGTAATTGTCGTTCTGTCGATCATATAAGCATAATATGGCTAATAATATGAGTCAGATTGATAATAGTAAGTGTAATAAGTATAGTAATTGTCGTTCTATCGATCATATATGCATAATATGGCTAATAATATGAGTTAGATTGATAATAGTAAGAGTAATAAGTATAGTAATTGTCGTTCTATCGATCGTATAAGCACAATATGGCTAATAATATGAGTTAGATTGATAATAGTAAGAGTAATAAGTATAGTAATTGTCGTTCTGTCGATCATATAAGCATAATATGGCTAATAATATGAGTTAGATTGATAATAATGCGAGTAATAAGTATAGTAATTGTCGTTCTATCGATCATTTAAGCATAATATGGCTAATAATATGAGTTAGATTGATAATAATAAGAGTAATGAGCATAGTAATTGTAGTTCTATCGATCGTATCTGCATAATATGGTTAATAATATGAGTTAGATTCATAATAATAAGAGTAATAAGTATAGTAACTGTCGTTCTATCGATCATATAAGCATAATACGGCTAATAATATGAGTTAGATTGATAATAATGCGAGTAATAAGTATAGTAATTGTCGTTCTATCGATCATTTAAGCATAATATGGCTAATAATATGAGTTAGATTGATAATAATAAGAGTGATGAGCATAGTAATTGTAGTTCTATCGATCGTATCTGCATAATATGGTTAATAATATGAGTTAGATTCATAATAATAAGAGTAATAAGTATAGTAATTGTCGTTCTATCGATCATTTAACCATAATATGGCTAATAATATGAGTTAGGTTGATAATAATAAGAGTAATAAGTATAGTAATTGTCGTTCTATCGATCATTTAAGCATAATATGGCAAATAATATGAGTTAGATTGATAATAATAAGAGTAATAAGTATAGTAAATGTCGTGCTATCGATCATATCTGCATAATATGGTTAATAACATGAGTTAGATTGATAATATTGAGTGTAATAAGTATAGTAATTGTCGTTCTATCGATCATATATGCATAATATGGCCAATAATATGAGTCAGATTGATTATAATAAGAGTAATGAGTATAGTAATTGTAGTTCTATCGATCATATCTGCATAATATGGTTAATAATATGAGTTAGATTCATAATAATAAGAGTAATAAGTATAGTAATTGTCGTTCTATCGATCATATCTGCATAATATGGTTAATAATATGAGTTAGATTCATAATAATAAGAGTAATAAGTATAGTAATTGTCGTTCTATCGATCATATAAGCATAATATGGCTAATAATATGAGTTAGATCGATAATGATAAGAGTAATAAGTACAGTAATTGTCGTTCTATCGATCATATATGCATAACATGGCTAATAATATGAGTTAGATTGATAATAGTAAGAGTAATAAGTATAGTAATTGTCGTTCTGTCGATCATATAAGCATAATATGGCTAATAATATGAGTTAGATTGATAATAATAAGAGTAGTAAGTATAGTAATTGTCGTTCTATCGATCATATAAGCATAAACCGGCTAATAATATGAGTTAGATTGATAATAATGAGAGTAATGAGTATAGTAATTGTAGTTCTATGGATCATATCTGCATAATATGGTTAATAATGTGAGTTAGATTCATAATAATAAGAGTAATAAGTATAGTAATTGTCGTTCTGTCGATCATATAAGCATAATATGGCTAATAATATGAGTTAGATTGATAATAATAAGAGTAGTGAGTATAGTAATTGTCGTTCTATCGATCATATAAGCATAATATGGCTAATAATATGAGTTAGATTGATAATAATAAGAGTAGTAAGTATAGTAATTGTCGTTCTATCGATCATATAAGCATAAACCGGCTAATAATATGAGTTAGATTGATAATAATGAGAGTAATGAGTATAGTAATTGTAGTTCTATGGATCATATCTGCATAATATGGTTAATAATGTGAGTTAGATTCATAATAATAAGAGTAATAAGTATAGTAATTGTAGTTCTATCGATCGTATCTGCATAATATGGTTAATAATATGAGTTAGATTCATAATAATAAGAGTAATAAGTATAGTAATTGTCGTTCTATCGATCATATAAGCATAATATGGCTAATAATATGAGTTAGATCGATAATGATAAGAGTAATAAGTACAGTAATTGTCGTTCTATCGATCATATATGCATAACATGGCTAATAATATGAGTTAGATTGATAATAGTAAGAGTAATAAGTATAGTAATTGTCGTTCTGTCGATCATATAAGCATAATATGGCTAATAATATGAGTTAGATTGATAATAATAAGAGTAGTAAGTATAGTAATTGTCGTTCTATCGATCATATAAGCATAAACCGGCTAATAATATGAGTTAGATTGATAATAATAAGAGTAATAAGTATAGTAATTGTCGTTCTATCGATCATTTAAGCATAATACGGCTAATAATATGAGTTAGATTGATAATAATAAGAGTAATATGTATAGTAATTGTAGTTCTATCGATCGTATCTGCATAATATGGTTAATAATATGAGTTAGGTTCATAATAATAAGAGTAATAAGTATAGTAATTGTCGTTCTATCGATCATTTAAGCATAATATGGCTAATAATATGAGTTAGGTTGATAATAGTAAGAGTAGTGAGTATAGTAATTGTCGTTTTATCGATCATATAAGCATAATACGGCTAATAATATGAGTTAGATTGATAATAATAAGAGTAATAAGTACAGTAATTGTCGTTCTATCGATCATATATGCATAATATGGCTCATAATATGAGTTAGATTGATAATAGTAAGAGTAATGAGCATAGTAATTGTAGTTCTATCGGTCGTATCTGCATAATATGGTTAATAATATGAGTTAGATTGATAATAATAAGAGTAATGAGTATAGTAATTGTAGTTCTATCGATCATATCTGCATAATATGGTTAATAATATGAGTTAGATTCATAATAGTAAGAGTAATAAGTATAGTAATTGTCGTTCTGTCGATCATATAAGCATAATATGGCTAATAATATGAGTTAGATTGATAATAGTAAGTGTAATAAGTATAGTAATTGTCGTTCTATCGATCATATATGCATAATATGGCTAAGAATATGAGTTAGATTGATAATAATAACAGTAATAAGTACAGTAATTGTCGTTCTATCGGTAATATAAGCATAATATGGCTAATAATATGAGTTAGATCGATAATGATAAGAGTAATAAGTACAGTAATTGTCGTTCTATCGATCATATATGCATAATATGGCTCATAATATGAGTTAGATTGATAATAGTAAGAGTAATAAGTATAGTAATTGTCGTTCTATCGATCATATATGCATAATATGGCTAATAATATGAGTTAGATTGATAATAATGAGAGTAATGAGTATAGTAATTGTAGTTCTATGGATCACATCTGCATAATATGGTTAATAATATGAGTTAAATTCATAATAATAAGAGTAATAAGTATAGTAATTGTCGTTCTATCGATCATTTAAGCATAATATGGCTAATAATATGAGTTAGATTGATAATAGTAAGAGTAATAAGTATAGTAATTGTCGTTCTGTCGATCATATAAGCATAATATGGCTAATAATATGAGTTAGATTGATAATAATAAGAGTAGTAAGTATAGTAATTGTCGTTCTATCGATCATATAAGCATAAACCGGCTAATAATATGAGTTAGATTGATAATAATAAGAGTAATAAGTATAGTAATTGTCGTTCTATCGATCATTTAAGCATAATACGGCTAATAATATGAGTTAGATTGATAATAATAAGAGTAATATGTATAGTAATTGTAGTTCTATCGATCGTATCTGCATAATATGGTTAATAATATGAGTTAGGTTCATAATAATAAGAGTAATAAGTATAGTAATTGTCGTTCTATCGATCATTTAAGCATAATATGGCTAATAATATGAGTTAGATTGATAATAGTAAGAGTAATAAGTATAGTAATTGTCGTTCTGTCGATCATATAAGCATAATATGGCTAATAATATGAGTTAGATTGATAATAGTAAGTGTAATAAGTATAGTAATTGTCGTTCTATCGATCATATATGCATAATATGGCTAAGAATATGAGTTAGATTGATAATAATAACAGTAATAAGTACAGTAATTGTCGTTCTATCGGTATATAAGCATAATATGGCTAATAATATGAGTTAGATCGATAATGATAAGAGTAATAAGTACAGTAATTGTCGTTCTATCGATCATATATGCATAATATGGCTCATAATATGAGTTAGATTGATAATAGTAAGAGTAATAAGTATAGTAATTGTCGTTCTATCGATCATATATGCATAATATGGCTAATAATATGAGTTAGATTGATAATAATGAGAGTAATGAGTATAGTAATTGTAGTTCTATGGATCACATCTGCATAATATGGTTAATAATATGAGTTAAATTCATAATAATAAGAGTAATAAGTATAGTAATTGTCGTTCTATCGATCATTTAAGCATAATATGGCTAATAATATGAGTTAGATTGATAATAGTAAGAGTAATAAGTATAGTAATTGTCGTTCTGTCGATCATATAAGCATAATATGGCTAATAATATGAGTTAGATTGATAATAATAAGAGTAGTAAGTATAGTAATTGTCGTTCTATCGATCATATAAGCATAAACCGGCTAATAATATGAGTTAGATTGATAATAATAAGAGTAATAAGTATAGTAATTGTCGTTCTATCGATCATTTAAGCATAATACGGCTAATAATATGAGTTAGATTGATAATAATAAGAGTAATATGTATAGTAATTGTAGTTCTATCGATCGTATCTGCATAATATGGTTAATAATATGAGTTAGGTTCATAATAATAAGAGTAATAAGTATAGTAATTGTCGTTCTATCGATCATTTAAGCATAATATGGCTAATAATATGAGTTAGGTTGATAATAGTAAGAGTAGTGAGTATAGTAATTGTCGTTTTATCGATCATATAAGCATAATACGGCTAATAATATGAGTTAGATTGATAATAATAAGAGTAATAAGTACAGTAATTGTCGTTCTATCGATCATATATGCATAATATGGCTCATAATATGAGTTAGATTGATAATAGTAAGAGTAATGAGCATAGTAATTGTAGTTCTATCGGTCGTATCTGCATAATATGGTTAATAATATGAGTTAGATTGATAATAATAAGAGTAATGAGTATAGTAATTGTAGTTCTATCGATCATATCTGCATAATATGGTTAATAATATGAGTTAGATTCATAATAGTAAGAGTAATAAGTATAGTAATTGTCGTTCTGTCGATCATATAAGCATAATATGGCTAATAATATGAGTTAGATTGATAATAGTAAGTGTAATAAGTATAGTAATTGTCGTTCTATCGATCATATATGCATAATATGGCTAAGAATATGAGTTAGATTGATAATAATAACAGTAATAAGTACAGTAATTGTCGTTCTATCGGTAATATAAGCATAATATGGCTAATAATATGAGTTAGATTGATAATAGTAAGAGTAATAAGTATAGTAATTGTCGTTCTATCGATCATATATGCATAATATGGCTAATAATATGAGTTAGATTGATAATAATGAGAGTAATGAGTATAGTAATTGTAGTTCTATGGATCACATCTGCATAATATGGTTAATAATATGAGTTAAATTCATAATAATAAGAGTAATAAGTATAGTAATTGTCGTTCTATCGATCATTTAAGCATAATATGGCTAATAATATGAGTTAGGTTGATAAAAATAAGAATAATAAGTATAGTAATTGTCGTTCTGTCGATCATATAAGCATAATATGGCTAATAATATGAGTTAGATTGATAATAATAAGAGTAGTAAGTATAGTAATTGTCGTTCTATCGATCATATAAGCATAAACCGGCTAATAATATGAGTTAGATTGATAATAATGAGAGTAATGAGTATAGTAATTGTAGTTCTATGGATCATATCTGCATAATATGGTTAATAATGTGAGTTAGATTCATAATAATAAGAGTAATAAGTATAGTAATTGTAGTTCTATCGATCGTATCTGCATAATATGGTTAATAATATGAGTTAGATTCATAATAATAAGAGTAATAAGTATAGTAATTGTCGTTCTATCGATCATATAAGCATAATATGGCTAATAATATGAGTTAGATCGATAATGATAAGAGTAATAAGTACAGTAATTGTCGTTCTATCGATCATATATGCATAACATGGCTAATAATATGAGTTAGATTGATAATAATAAGAGTAATAAGTATAGTAATTGTCGTTCTGTCGATCATATAAGCATAATATGGCTAATAATATGAGTTAGATTGATAATAATAAGAGTAGTGAGTATAGTAATTGTCGTTCTATCGATCATATAAGCATAATACTTCTAATAATATGAGTTAGATTGATAATAATGCGAGTAATAAGTATAGTAATTGTCGTTCTATCGATCATTTAAGCATAATATGGCTAATAATATGAGTTAGATTGATAATAATAAGAGTAATGAGCATAGTAATTGTAGTTCTATCGGTCGTATCTGCATAATATGGTTAATAATATGAGTTAGATTGATAATAATAAGAGTAGTGAGTATAGTAATTGTAGTTCTATCGATCATATCTGCATAATATGGTTAATAATATGAGTTAGATTCATAATAATAAGAGTAATAAGTATAGTAATTGTCGTTCTATCGATCATATAAGCATAATATGGCTAATAATATGAGTTAGATCGATAATGATAAGAGTAATAAGTACAGTAATTGTCGTTCTATCGATCATATATGCATAACATGGCTAATAATATGAGTTAGATTGATAATAGTAAGAGTAATAAGTATAGTAATTGTCGTTCTATCGATCATATAAGCACAATATGGCTAATAGTATGAGTTAGATTGATAATAGTAAGAGTAATAAGTATAGTAATTGTCGTTCTGTCGATCATATAAGCATAATATGGCTAATAATATGAGTCAGATTGATAATAGTAAGTGTAATAAGTATAGTAATTGTCGTTCTATCGATCATATATGCATAATATGGCTAATAATATGAGTTAGATTGATAATAGTAAGAGTAATAAGTATAGTAATTGTCGTTCTATCGATCGTATAAGCACAATATGGCTAATAATATGAGTTAGATTGATAATAGTAAGAGTAATAAGTATAGTAATTGTCGTTCTATCGATCATATAAGCATAATATGGCTAATAATATGAGTTAGATTGATAATGATAAGAGTAGTAAGTATAGTAATTGTCGTTCTATCGATCATATCTCCATAATATGGTTAGTAATATGAGTTAGATTGATAATAGTGAGTGTAATAAGTGTAGTAATTGTCGTTCTATCGATCATATAAGCATAATATAGCTAATAATATGAGTTAGATTGATAATAATAAGAGTTGTAAGTATAGTAATTGTCGTTCTATCGATCATATAAGCATAATATGGCTAATAATATGAGTTAGATTGATAATGATAAGAGTAGTAAGTATAGTAATTGTCGTTCTATCGATCATATCTCCATAATATGGTTAGTAATATGAGTTAGATTGATAATAGTGAGTGCAATAAGTATAGCAATTGTCGTTCTATCGATTATATCTCCATAATATGGTTAGTAATATGAGTCAGATTGATAATAGTGAGTGTAATAAGTGTAGTAATTGTCGTTCTATCGATATCATAAGCATAATATGGCTAATAATATGAGTTAGATTGATAATAATAAGAGTAGTAAGTATAGTAATTGTCGTTCTATCGATCATATAAGCATAATATGGCTAATAATATGAGTTAGATTGATAATAATAAGAGTAATAAGTATAGTAATTGTCGTTCTATCGATCATATAAGCATAATATGGCTAATAATATGAGTTAGATTGATAATGATAAGAGTAGTAAGTATAGTAATTGTCGTTCTATCGATCATATCTCCATAATATGGTTAGTAATATGAGTTAGATTGATAATAGTGAGTGTAATAAGTGTAGTAATTGTCGTTCTATCGATCATATAAGCATAATATAGCTAATAATATGAGTTAGATTGATAATAATAAGAGTTGTAAGTATAGTAATTGTCGTTCTATCGATCATATAAGCATAATATGGCTAATAATATGAGTTAGATTGATAATGATAAGAGTAGTAAGTATAGTAATTGTCGTTCTGTCGATCATATCTCCATAATATGGTTAGTAATATGAGTTAGATTGATAATAGTGAGTGCAATAAGTGTAGTAATTGCCGTTCTATCGATCATATAAGCATAATATGGCTAATAATATGAGTTAGATTGATAATAGTGAGTGTAATAAGTGTAGTAATTGTCGTTCTATCGATCCTATAAGCATAATATGGCTAATAATATGAGTTAGATTGATAATAATAAGAGTAGTAAGTATAGTAATTGTCGTTCTATCGATCATATAAGCATAATATGGCTAATAATATGAGTTAGATTGATAATAATAAGAGTAATAAGTATAGTATTTGTCGTTCTATCGATCATATAAGCATAATATGGCTAATAATATGAGTTAGATTGATAATGATAAGAGTAGTAAGTATAGTAATTGTCGTTCTATCGATCATATCTCCATAATATGGTTAGTAATATGAGTTAGATTGATAATAGTGAGTGTAATAAGTGTAGTAATTGTCGTTCTATCGATCATATAAGCATAATATAGTTAATAATATGAGTTACATTGATAATAATAAGAGTAATGAGTATAGTAATTGTCGTTCTAGCGATCATATAAGCATAATATGGCTAATAATATGAGTTAGATTGAATAAAAATAAGAGTAGTGAGTATAGTAATTGTCGTTCTATCGGTCGTATGGCCATAATATGGCTAATAATATGAGTTAGATTGATAATAATAAGAGTAATGAGTATAGTAATTGTCGTTCTATCGGTCATATAACCATAATATGGTTTATAATATGAGTTAGATTGATAATAGTGAGTGTAATATGTATAGTAATTGTCGTTCTATCGATCATATAAGCATAATATGGCTAATAATATGAGTTAGATTGATAATGATAAGAGTAGTAAGTATAGCAATTGTCGTTCTATCGATTATATCTCCATAATATGGTTAGTAATATGAATTAGATTGATAATAGTGAGTGTAATAAGTGTAGTAATTGTCGTTCTATCGATCATATAAGCATAATATAGCTAATAATATGAGTTAGATTGATAATAATAAGAGTTGTAAGTATAGTAATTGTCGTTCTATCGATCATATAAGCATAATATGGCTAATAATATGAGTTAGATCGATAATGATAAGAGTAATAAGTACAGTAATTGTCGTTCTATCGATCATATATGCATAACATGGCTAATAATATGAGTTAGATTGATAATAGTAAGAGTAATAAGTATAGTAATTGTCGTTCTATCGATCATATAAGCACAATATGGCTAATAGTATGAGTTAGATTGATAATAGTAAGAGTAATAAGTATAGTAATTGTCGTTCTGTCGATCATATAAGCATAATATGGCTAATAATATGAGTCAGATTGATAATAGTAAGTGTAATAAGTATAGTAATTGTCGTTCTATCGATCATATATGCATAATATGGCTAATAATATGAGTTAGATTGATAATAGTAAGAGTAATAAGTATAGTAATTGTCGTTCTATCGATCGTATAAGCACAATATGGCTAATAATATGAGTTAGATTGATAATAGTAAGAGTAATAAGTATAGTAATTGTCGTTCTGTCGATCATATAAGCATAATATGGCTAATAATATGAGTTAGATTGATAATAATGCGAGTAATAAGTATAGTAATTGTCGTTCTATCGATCATTTAAGCATAATATGGCTAATAATATGAGTTAGATTGATAATAATAAGAGTAATGAGCATAGTAATTGTAGTTCTATCGATCGTATCTGCATAATATGGTTAATAATATGAGTTAGATTCATAATAATAAGAGTAATAAGTATAGTAACTGTCGTTCTATCGATCATATAAGCATAATACGGCTAATAATATGAGTTAGATTGATAATAATGCGAGTAATAAGTATAGTAATTGTCGTTCTATCGATCATTTAAGCATAATATGGCTAATAATATGAGTTAGATTGATAATAATAAGAGTGATGAGCATAGTAATTGTAGTTCTATCGATCGTATCTGCATAATATGGTTAATAATATGAGTTAGATTCATAATAATAAGAGTAATAAGTATAGTAATTGTCGTTCTATCGATCATTTAACCATAATATGGCTAATAATATGAGTTAGGTTGATAATAATAAGAGTAATAAGTATAGTAATTGTCGTTCTATCGATCATTTAAGCATAATATGGCAAATAATATGAGTTAGATTGATAATAATAAGAGTAATAAGTATAGTAAATGTCGTGCTATCGATCATATCTGCATAATATGGTTAATAACATGAGTTAGATTGATAATATTGAGTGTAATAAGTATAGTAATTGTCGTTCTATCGATCATATATGCATAATATGGCCAATAATATGAGTCAGATTGATTATAATAAGAGTAATGAGTATAGTAATTGTAGTTCTATCGATCATATCTGCATAATATGGTTAATAATATGAGTTAGATTCATAATAATAAGAGTAATAAGTATAGTAATTGTCGTTCTATCGATCATATCTGCATAATATGGTTAATAATATGAGTTAGATTCATAATAATAAGAGTAATAAGTATAGTAATTGTCGTTCTATCGATCATATAAGCATAATATGGCTAATAATATGAGTTAGATCGATAATGATAAGAGTAATAAGTACAGTAATTGTCGTTCTATCGATCATATATGCATAACATGGCTAATAATATGAGTTAGATTGATAATAGTAAGAGTAATAAGTATAGTAATTGTCGTTCTGTCGATCATATAAGCATAATATGGCTAATAATATGAGTTAGATTGATAATAATAAGAGTAGTAAGTATAGTAATTGTCGTTCTATCGATCATATAAGCATAAACCGGCTAATAATATGAGTTAGATTGATAATAATGAGAGTAATGAGTATAGTAATTGTAGTTCTATGGATCATATCTGCATAATATGGTTAATAATGTGAGTTAGATTCATAATAATAAGAGTAATAAGTATAGTAATTGTCGTTCTGTCGATCATATAAGCATAATATGGCTAATAATATGAGTTAGATTGATAATAATAAGAGTAGTGAGTATAGTAATTGTCGTTCTATCGATCATATAAGCATAATATGGCTAATAATATGAGTTAGATTGATAATAATAAGAGTAGTAAGTATAGTAATTGTCGTTCTATCGATCATATAAGCATAAACCGGCTAATAATATGAGTTAGATTGATAATAATGAGAGTAATGAGTATAGTAATTGTAGTTCTATGGATCATATCTGCATAATATGGTTAATAATGTGAGTTAGATTCATAATAATAAGAGTAATAAGTATAGTAATTGTAGTTCTATCGATCGTATCTGCATAATATGGTTAATAATATGAGTTAGATTCATAATAATAAGAGTAATAAGTATAGTAATTGTCGTTCTATCGATCATATAAGCATAATATGGCTAATAATATGAGTTAGATCGATAATGATAAGAGTAATAAGTACAGTAATTGTCGTTCTATCGATCATATATGCATAACATGGCTAATAATATGAGTTAGATTGATAATAGTAAGAGTAATAAGTATAGTAATTGTCGTTCTGTCGATCATATAAGCATAATATGGCTAATAATATGAGTTAGATTGATAATAATAAGAGTAGTAAGTATAGTAATTGTCGTTCTATCGATCATATAAGCATAAACCGGCTAATAATATGAGTTAGATTGATAATAATAAGAGTAATAAGTATAGTAATTGTCGTTCTATCGATCATTTAAGCATAATACGGCTAATAATATGAGTTAGATTGATAATAATAAGAGTAATATGTATAGTAATTGTAGTTCTATCGATCGTATCTGCATAATATGGTTAATAATATGAGTTAGGTTCATAATAATAAGAGTAATAAGTATAGTAATTGTCGTTCTATCGATCATTTAAGCATAATATGGCTAATAATATGAGTTAGGTTGATAATAGTAAGAGTAGTGAGTATAGTAATTGTCGTTTTATCGATCATATAAGCATAATACGGCTAATAATATGAGTTAGATTGATAATAATAAGAGTAATAAGTACAGTAATTGTCGTTCTATCGATCATATATGCATAATATGGCTCATAATATGAGTTAGATTGATAATAGTAAGAGTAATGAGCATAGTAATTGTAGTTCTATCGGTCGTATCTGCATAATATGGTTAATAATATGAGTTAGATTGATAATAATAAGAGTAATGAGTATAGTAATTGTAGTTCTATCGATCATATCTGCATAATATGGTTAATAATATGAGTTAGATTCATAATAGTAAGAGTAATAAGTATAGTAATTGTCGTTCTGTCGATCATATAAGCATAATATGGCTAATAATATGAGTTAGATTGATAATAGTAAGTGTAATAAGTATAGTAATTGTCGTTCTATCGATCATATATGCATAATATGGCTAATAATATGAGTTAGATTGATAATAATAACAGTAATAAGTACAGTAATTGTCGTTCTATCGGTAATATAAGCATAATATGGCTAATAATATGAGTTAGATCGATAATGATAAGAGTAATAAGTACAGTAATTGTCGTTCTATCGATCATATATGCATAATATGGCTCATAATATGAGTTAGATTGATAATAGTAAGAGTAATAAGTATAGTAATTGTCGTTCTATCGATCATATATGCATAATATGGCTAATAATATGAGTTAGATTGATAATAATGAGAGTAATGAGTATAGTAATTGTAGTTCTATGGATCACATCTGCATAATATGGTTAATAATATGAGTTAAATTCATAATAATAAGAGTAATAAGTATAGTAATTGTCGTTCTATCGATCATTTAAGCATAATATGGCTAATAATATGAGTTAGATTGATAATAGTAAGAGTAATAAGTATAGTAATTGTCGTTCTGTCGATCATATAAGCATAATATGGCTAATAATATGAGTTAGATTGATAATAATAAGAGTAGTAAGTATAGTAATTGTCGTTCTATCGATCATATAAGCATAAACCGGCTAATAATATGAGTTAGATTGATAATAATAAGAGTAATAAGTATAGTAATTGTCGTTCTATCGATCATTTAAGCATAATACGGCTAATAATATGAGTTAGATTGATAATAATAAGAGTAATATGTATAGTAATTGTAGTTCTATCGATCGTATCTGCATAATATGGTTAATAATATGAGTTAGGTTCATAATAATAAGAGTAATAAGTATAGTAATTGTCGTTCTATCGATCATTTAAGCATAATATGGCTAATAATATGAGTTAGGTTGATAATAGTAAGAGTAGTGAGTATAGTAATTGTCGTTTTATCGATCATATAAGCATAATACGGCTAATAATATGAGTTAGATTGATAATAATAAGAGTAATAAGTACAGTAATTGTCGTTCTATCGATCATATATGCATAATATGGCTCATAATATGAGTTAGATTGATAATAGTAAGAGTAATGAGCATAGTAATTGTAGTTCTATCGGTCGTATCTGCATAATATGGTTAATAATATGAGTTAGATTGATAATAATAAGAGTAATGAGTATAGTAATTGTAGTTCTATCGATCATATCTGCATAATATGGTTAATAATATGAGTTAGATTCATAATAGTAAGAGTAATAAGTATAGTAATTGTCGTTCTGTCGATCATATAAGCATAATATGGCTAATAATATGAGTTAGATTGATAATAGTAAGTGTAATAAGTATAGTAATTGTCGTTCTATCGATCATATATGCATAATATGGCTAAGAATATGAGTTAGATTGATAATAATAACAGTAATAAGTACAGTAATTGTCGTTCTATCGGTAATATAAGCATAATATGGCTAATAATATGAGTTAGATCGATAATGATAAGAGTAATAAGTACAGTAATTGTCGTTCTATCGATCATATATGCATAATATGGCTCATAATATGAGTTAGATTGATAATAGTAAGAGTAATAAGTATAGTAATTGTCGTTCTATCGATCATATATGCATAATATGGCTAATAATATGAGTTAGATTGATAATAATGAGAGTAATGAGTATAGTAATTGTAGTTCTATGGATCACATCTGCATAATATGGTTAATAATATGAGTTAAATTCATAATAATAAGAGTAATAAGTATAGTAATTGTCGTTCTATCGATCATTTAAGCATAATATGGCTAATAATATGAGTTAGGTTGATAAAAATAAGAATAATAAGTATAGTAATTGTCGTTCTGTCGATCATATAAGCATAATATGGCTAATAATATGAGTTAGATTGATAATAATAAGAGTAGTAAGTATAGTAATTGTCGTTCTATCGATCATATAAGCATAAACCGGCTAATAATATGAGTTAGATTGATAATAATGAGAGTAATGAGTATAGTAATTGTAGTTCTATGGATCATATCTGCATAATATGGTTAATAATGTGAGTTAGATTCATAATAATAAGAGTAATAAGTATAGTAATTGTAGTTCTATCGATCGTATCTGCATAATATGGTTAATAATATGAGTTAGATTCATAATAATAAGAGTAATAAGTATAGTAATTGTCGTTCTATCGATCATATAAGCATAATATGGCTAATAATATGAGTTAGATCGATAATGATAAGAGTAATAAGTACAGTAATTGTCGTTCTATCGATCATATATGCATAACATGGCTAATAATATGAGTTAGATTGATAATAGTAAGAGTAATAAGTATAGTAATTGTCGTTCTGTCGATCATATAAGCATAATATGGCTAATAATATGAGTTAGATTGATAATAATAAGAGTAGTAAGTATAGTAATTGTCGTTCTATCGATCATATAAGCATAAACCGGCTAATAATATGAGTTAGATTGATAATAATAAGAGTAATAAGTATAGTAATTGTCGTTCTATCGATCATTTAAGCATAATACGGCTAATAATATGAGTTAGATTGATAATAATAAGAGTAATATGTATAGTAATTGTAGTTCTATCGATCGTATCTGCATAATATGGTTAATAATATGAGTTAGGTTCATAATAATAAGAGTAATAAGTATAGTAATTGTCGTTCTATCGATCATTTAAGCATAATATGGCTAATAATATGAGTTAGGTTGATAATAGTAAGAGTAGTGAGTATAGTAATTGTCGTTTTATCGATCATATAAGCATAATACGGCTAATAATATGAGTTAGATTGATAATAATAAGAGTAATAAGTACAGTAATTGTCGTTCTATCGATCATATAAGCATAATATGGCTAATAATATGAGTTAGATCGATAATGATAAGAGTAATAAGTACAGTAATTGTAGTTCTATCGATCATATCTGCATAATATGGTTAATAATATGAGTTAGATTCATAATAATAAGAGTAATAAGTATAGTAATTGTCGTTCTGTCGATCATATAAGCATAATATGGCTAATAATATGAGTTAGATTGATAATAATAAGAGTAATAAGTATAGTAATTGTCGTTCTATCGATCATATAAGCATAAACCGGCTAATAATATGAGTTAGATTGATAATAATGAGAGTAATGAGTATAGTAATTGTAGTTCTATGGATCATATCTGCATAATATGGTTAATAATGTGAGTTAGATTCATAATAATAAGAGTAATAAGTATAGTAATTGTCGTTCTGTCGATCATATAAGCATAATATGGCTAATAATATGAGTTAGATTGATAATAATAAGAGTAGTGAGTATAGTAATTGTCGTTCTATCGATCATATAAGCATAATATGGCTAATAATATGAGTTAGATTGATAATAATAAGAGTAGTAAGTATAGTAATTGTCGTTCTATCGATCATATAAGCATAAACCGGCTAATAATATGAGTTAGATTGATAATAATGAGAGTAATGAGTATAGTAATTGTAGTTCTATGGATCATATCTGCATAATATGGTTAATAATGTGAGTTAGATTCATAATAATAAGAGTAATAAGTATAGTAATTGTAGTTCTATCGATCGTATCTGCATAATATGGTTAATAATATGAGTTAGATTCATAATAATAAGAGTAATAAGTATAGTAATTGTCGTTCTATCGATCATATAAGCATAATATGGCTAATAATATGAGTTAGATCGATAATGATAAGAGTAATAAGTACAGTAATTGTCGTTCTATCGATCATATATGCATAACATGGCTAATAATATGAGTTAGATTGATAATAGTAAGAGTAATAAGTATAGTAATTGTCGTTCTGTCGATCATATAAGCATAATATGGCTAATAATATGAGTTAGATTGATAATAATAAGAGTAGTAAGTATAGTAATTGTCGTTCTATCGATCATATAAGCATAAACCGGCTAATAATATGAGTTAGATTGATAATAATAAGAGTAATAAGTATAGTAATTGTCGTTCTATCGATCATTTAAGCATAATACGGCTAATAATATGAGTTAGATTGATAATAATAAGAGTAATATGTATAGTAATTGTAGTTCTATCGATCGTATCTGCATAATATGGTTAATAATATGAGTTAGGTTCATAATAATAAGAGTAATAAGTATAGTAATTGTCGTTCTATCGATCATTTAAGCATAACATGGCTAATAATATGAGTTAGGTTGATAATAGTAAGAGTAGTGAGTATAGTAATTGTCGTTTTATCGATCATATAAGCATAATACGGCTAATAATATGAGTTAGATTGATAATAATAAGAGTAATAAGTACAGTAATTGTCGTTCTATCGATCATATATGCATAATATGGCTCATAATATGAGTTAGATTGATAATAGTAAGAGTAATGAGCATAGTAATTGTAGTTCTATCGGTCGTATCTGCATAATATGGTTAATAATATGAGTTAGATTGATAATAATAAGAGTAATGAGTATAGTAATTGTAGTTCTATCGATCATATCTGCATAATATGGTTAATAATATGAGTTAGATTCATAATAGTAAGAGTAATAAGTATAGTAATTGTCGTTCTGTCGATCATATAAGCATAATATGGCTAATAATATGAGTTAGATTGATAATAGTAAGTGTAATATGTATAGTAATTGTCGTTCTATCGATCATATATGCATAATATGGCTAATAATATGAGTTAGATTGATAATAATAACAGTAATAAGTACAGTAATTGTCGTTCTATCGGTAATATAAGCATAATATGGCTAATAATATGAGTTAGATCGATAATGATAAGAGTAATAAGTACAGTAATTGTCGTTCTATCGATCATATATGCATAATATGGCTCATAATATGAGTTAGATTGATAATAGTAAGAGTAATAAGTATAGTAATTGTCGTTCTATCGATCATATATGCATAATATGGCTAATAATATGAGTTAGATTGATAATAATGAGAGTAATGAGTATAGTAATTGTAGTTCTATGGATCACATCTGCATAATATGGTTAATAATATGAGTTAAATTCATAATAATAAGAGTAATAAGTATAGTAATTGTCGTTCTATCGATCATTTAAGCATAATATGGCTAATAATATGAGTTAGATTGATAATAGTAAGAGTAATAAGTATAGTAATTGTCGTTCTGTCGATCATATAAGCATAATATGGCTAATAATATGAGTTAGATTGATAATAATAAGAGTAGTAAGTATAGTAATTGTCGTTCTATCGATCATATAAGCATAAACCGGCTAATAATATGAGTTAGATTGATAATAATAAGAGTAATAAGTATAGTAATTGTCGTTCTATCGATCATTTAAGCATAATACGGCTAATAATATGAGTTAGATTGATAATAATAAGAGTAATATGTATAGTAATTGTAGTTCTATCGATCGTATCTGCATAATATGGTTAATAATATGAGTTAGGTTCATAATAATAAGAGTAATAAGTATAGTAATTGTCGTTCTATCGATCATTTAAGCATAATATGGCTAATAATATGAGTTAGGTTGATAATAGTAAGAGTAGTGAGTATAGTAATTGTCGTTTTATCGATCATATAAGCATAATACGGCTAATAATATGAGTTAGATTGATAATAATAAGAGTAATAAGTACAGTAATTGTCGTTCTATCGATCATATATGCATAATATGGCTCATAATATGAGTTAGATTGATAATAGTAAGAGTAATGAGCATAGTAATTGTAGTTCTATCGGTCGTATCTGCATAATATGGTTAATAATATGAGTTAGATTGATAATAATAAGAGTAATGAGTATAGTAATTGTAGTTCTATCGATCATATCTGCATAATATGGTTAATAATATGAGTTAGATTCATAATAGTAAGAGTAATAAGTATAGTAATTGTCGTTCTGTCGATCATATAAGCATAATATGGCTAATAATATGAGTTAGATTGATAATAGTAAGTGTAATAAGTATAGTAATTGTCGTTCTATCGATCATATATGCATAATATGGCTAAGAATATGAGTTAGATTGATAATAATAACAGTAATAAGTACAGTAATTGTCGTTCTATCGGTAATATAAGCATAATATGGCTAATAATATGAGTTAGATCGATAATGATAAGAGTAATAAGTACAGTAATTGTCGTTCTATCGATCATATATGCATAATATGGCTCATAATATGAGTTAGATTGATAATAGTAAGAGTAATAAGTATAGTAATTGTCGTTCTATCGATCATATATGCATAATATGGCTAATAATATGAGTTAGATTGATAATAATGAGAGTAATGAGTATAGTAATTGTAGTTCTATGGATCACATCTGCATAATATGGTTAATAATATGAGTTAAATTCATAATAATAAGAGTAATAAGTATAGTAATTGTCGTTCTATCGATCATTTAAGCATAATATGGCTAATAATATGAGTTAGGTTGATAAAAATAAGAATAATAAGTATAGTAATTGTCGTTCTGTCGATCATATAAGCATAATATGGCTAATAATATGAGTTAGATTGATAATAATAAGAGTAATAAGTATAGTAATTGTCGTTTTATCGATCATATAAGCATAATACGGCTAATAATATGAGTTAGATTGATAATAACAAGAGTAATAAGTATAGTAATTGTAGTTCTATCGATCGTATCTGCATAATATGGTTAATAATATGAGTTAGATTCATAATAATAAGAGTAATAAGTATAGTAATTGTCGTTCTATCGATCATTTAAGCATAATATGGCTAATAATATGAGTTAGATTGATAATAATAACAGTAATAAGTATAGTAATTGTCGTTCTGTCGATCATATAAGCATAATATGGCTAATAATATGAGTTAGAATGATAATAATAAGAGTAATAAGTATAGTAATTGTCGTTCTATCGATCATTTAAGCATAATACGGCTAATAATATGAGTTAGATTGATAATAATAAGAGTAATAAGTATAGTAATTGTAGTTCTATCGATCGTATCTGCATAATATGGTTAATAATATGAGTTAGATTCATAATAATAAGAGTAATAAGTATAGTAATTGTCGTTCTATCGATCATTTAAGCATAATATGGCTAATAATATGAGTTAGATTGATAATAATAACAGTAATAAGTACAGTAATTGTCGTTCTATCGATAATATAAGCATAATATGGCTAATAATATGAGTTAGGTCGATAATGATAAGAGTAATAAGTACAGTAATTGTCGTTCTATCGATCATATATGCATAATATGGCTCATAATATGAGTTAGATTGATAATAGTAAGAGTAATAAGTATAGTAATTGTCGTTCTATCGATCATATAAGCATAATATGGCTAATAATATGAGTTAGATTGATAATAGTAAGTGTAATAAGTATAGTAATTGTCGTTCTATCGATCATATATGCATAATATGGCTAATAATATGAGTTAGATTGATAATAGTAAGAGTAATAAGTATAGTAATTGTCGTTCTATCGATCATATAAGCACAATATGGCTAATAATATGAGTTAGATTGATAATAGTAAGAGTAATAAGTATAGTAATTGTCGTTCTGTCGATCATATAAGCATAATATGGCTAATAATATGAGTTAGATTGATAATAATAAGAGTAGTGAGTATAGTAATTGTCGTTCTATCGATCATATAAGCATAATACTTCTAATAATATGAGTTAGATTGATAATAATGCGAGTAATAAGTATAGTAATTGTCGTTCTATCGATCATTTAAGCATAATATGGCTAATAATATGAGTTAGATTGATAATAATAAGAGTAATGAGCATAGTAATTGTAGTTCTATCGGTCGTATCTGCATAATATGGTTAATAATATGAGTTAGATTGATAATAATAAGAGTAGTGAGTATAGTAATTGTAGTTCTATCGATCATATCTGCATAATATGGTTAATAATATGAGTTAGATTCATAATAATAAGATTAATAAGTATAGTAATTGTCGTTCTATCGATCATATAAGCATAATATGGCTAATAATATGAGTTAGATCGATAATGATAAGAGTAATAAGTACAGTAATTGTCGTTCTATCGATCATATATGCATAATATGGCTCATAATATGAGTTAGATTGATAATAGTAAGAGTAATAAGTATAGTAATTGTCGTTCTGTCGATCATATAAGCATAATATGGCTAATAATATGAGTCAGATTGATAATAGTAAGTGTAATAAGTATAGTAATTGTCGTTCTATCGATCATATATGCATAATATGGCTAATAATATGAGTTAGATTGATAATAGTAAGAGTAATAAGTATAGTAATTGTCGTTCTATCGATCGTATAAGCACAATATGGCTAATAATATGAGTTAGATTGATAATAGTAAGAGTAATAAGTATAGTAATTGTCGTTCTATCGATCATATAAGCATAATATGGCTAATAATATGAGTTAGATTGATAATGATAAGAGTAGTAAGTATAGTAATTGTCGTTCTATCGATCATATCTCCATAATATGGTTAGTAATATGAGTTAGATTGATAATAGTGAGTGTAATAAGTGTAGTAATTGTCGTTCTATCGATCATATAAGCATAATATAGCTAATAATATGAGTTAGATTGATAATAATAAGAGTTGTAAGTATAGTAATTGTCGTTCTATCGATCATATAAGCATAATATGGCTAATAATATGAGTTAGATTGATAATGATAAGAGTAGTAAGTATAGTAATTGTCGTTCTATCGATCATATCTCCATAATATGGTTAGTAATATGAGTTAGATTGATAATAGTGAGTGCAATAAGTATAGCAATTGTCGTTCTATCGATTATATCTCCATAATATGGTTAGTAATATGAGTCAGATTGATAATAGTGAGTGTAATAAGTGTAGTAATTGTCGTTCTATCGATCCTATAAGCATAATATGGCTAATAATATGAGTTAGATTGATAATAATAAGAGTAGTAAGTATAGTAATTGTCGTTCTATCGATCATTTAAGCATAATATGGCTAATAATATGAGTTAGGTTGATAATAGTAAGAGTAATAAGTATAGTAATTGTCGTTCTGTCGATCATATAAGCATAATATGGCTAATAATATGAGTTAGATTGATAATAATAAGAGTAGTGAGTATAGTAATTGTCGTTCTATCGATCATATAAGCATAATATGGCTAATAATATGAGTTAGATTGATAATAATAAGAGTAGTAAGTATAGTAATTGTCGTTCTATCGATCATATAAGCATAAACCGGCTAATAATATGAGTTAGATTGATAATAATGAGAGTAATGAGTATAGTAATTGTAGTTCTATGGATCATATCTGCATAATATGGTTAATAATGTGAGTTAGATTCATAATAATAAGAGTAATAAGTATAGTAATTGTAGTTCTATCGATCGTATCTGCATAATATGGTTAATAATATGAGTTAGATTCATAATAATAAGAGTAATAAGTATAGTAATTGTCGTTCTATCGATCATATAAGCATAATATGGCTAATAATATGAGTTAGATCGATAATGATAAGAGTAATAAGTACAGTAATTGTCGTTCTATCGATCATATATGCATAACATGGCTAATAATATGAGTTAGATTGATAATAGTAAGAGTAATAAGTATAGTAATTGTCGTTCTGTCGATCATATAAGCATAATATGGCTAATAATATGAGTTAGATTGATAATAATAAGAGTAGTAAGTATAGTAATTGTCGTTCTATCGATCATATAAGCATAAACCGGCTAATAATATGAGTTAGATTGATAATAATAAGAGTAATAAGTATAGTAATTGTCGTTCTATCGATCATTTAAGCATAATACGGCTAATAATATGAGTTAGATTGATAATAATAAGAGTAATATGTATAGTAATTGTAGTTCTATCGATCGTATCTGCATAATATGGTTAATAATATGAGTTAGGTTCATAATAATAAGAGTAATAAGTATAGTAATTGTCGTTCTATCGATCATTTAAGCATAACATGGCTAATAATATGAGTTAGGTTGATAATAGTAAGAGTAGTGAGTATAGTAATTGTCGTTTTATCGATCATATAAGCATAATACGGCTAATAATATGAGTTAGATTGATAATAATAAGAGTAATAAGTACAGTAATTGTCGTTCTATCGATCATATATGCATAATATGGCTCATAATATGAGTTAGATTGATAATAGTAAGAGTAATGAGCATAGTAATTGTAGTTCTATCGGTCGTATCTGCATAATATGGTTAATAATATGAGTTAGATTGATAATAATAAGAGTAATGAGTATAGTAATTGTAGTTCTATCGATCATATCTGCATAATATGGTTAATAATATGAGTTAGATTCATAATAGTAAGAGTAATAAGTATAGTAATTGTCGTTCTGTCGATCATATAAGCATAATATGGCTAATAATATGAGTTAGATTGATAATAGTAAGTGTAATATGTATAGTAATTGTCGTTCTATCGATCATATATGCATAATATGGCTAATAATATGAGTTAGATTGATAATAATAACAGTAATAAGTACAGTAATTGTCGTTCTATCGGTAATATAAGCATAATATGGCTAATAATATGAGTTAGATCGATAATGATAAGAGTAATAAGTACAGTAATTGTCGTTCTATCGATCATATATGCATAATATGGCTCATAATATGAGTTAGATTGATAATAGTAAGAGTAATAAGTATAGTAATTGTCGTTCTATCGATCATATATGCATAATATGGCTAATAATATGAGTTAGATTGATAATAATGAGAGTAATGAGTATAGTAATTGTAGTTCTATGGATCACATCTGCATAATATGGTTAATAATATGAGTTAAATTCATAATAATAAGAATAATAAGTATAGTAATTGTCGTTCTATCGATCATTTAAGCATAATATGGCTAATAATATGAGTTAGATTGATAATAGTAAGAGTAATAAGTATAGTAATTGTCGTTCTGTCGATCATATAAGCATAATATGGCTAATAATATGAGTTAGATTGATAATAATAAGAGTAGTAAGTATAGTAATTGTCGTTCTATCGATCATATAAGCATAAACCGGCTAATAATATGAGTTAGATTGATAATAATAAGAGTAATAAGTATAGTAATTGTCGTTCTATCGATCATTTAAGCATAATACGGCTAATAATATGAGTTAGATTGATAATAATAAGAGTAATATGTATAGTAATTGTAGTTCTATCGATCGTATCTGCATAATATGGTTAATAATATGAGTTAGGTTCATAATAATAAGAGTAATAAGTATAGTAATTGTCGTTCTATCGATCATTTAAGCATAATATGGCTAATAATATGAGTTAGGTTGATAATAGTAAGAGTAGTGAGTATAGTAATTGTCGTTTTATCGATCATATAAGCATAATACGGCTAATAATATGAGTTAGATTGATAATAATAAGAGTAATAAGTACAGTAATTGTCGTTCTATCGATCATATATGCATAATATGGCTCATAATATGAGTTAGATTGATAATAGTAAGAGTAATGAGCATAGTAATTGTAGTTCTATCGGTCGTATCTGCATAATATGGTTAATAATATGAGTTAGATTGATAATAATAAGAGTAATGAGTATAGTAATTGTAGTTCTATCGATCATATCTGCATAATATGGTTAATAATATGAGTTAGATTCATAATAGTAAGAGTAATAAGTATAGTAATTGTCGTTCTGTCGATCATATAAGCATAATATGGCTAATAATATGAGTTAGATTGATAATAGTAAGTGTAATAAGTATAGTAATTGTCGTTCTATCGATCATATATGCATAATATGGCTAAGAATATGAGTTAGATTGATAATAATAACAGTAATAAGTACAGTAATTGTCGTTCTATCGGTAATATAAGCATAATATGGCTAATAATATGAGTTAGATCGATAATGATAAGAGTAATAAGTACAGTAATTGTCGTTCTATCGATCATATATGCATAATATGGCTCATAATATGAGTTAGATTGATAATAGTAAGAGTAATAAGTATAGTAATTGTCGTTCTATCGATCATATATGCATAATATGGCTAATAATATGAGTTAGATTGATAATAATGAGAGTAATGAGTATAGTAATTGTAGTTCTATGGATCACATCTGCATAATATGGTTAATAATATGAGTTAAATTCATAATAATAAGAGTAATAAGTATAGTAATTGTCGTTCTATCGATCATTTAAGCATAATATGGCTAATAATATGAGTTAGGTTGATAAAAATAAGAATAATAAGTATAGTAATTGTCGTTCTGTCGATCATATAAGCATAATATGGCTAATAATATGAGTTAGATTGATAATAATAAGAGTAATAAGTATAGTAATTGTCGTTTTATCGATCATATAAGCATAATACGGCTAATAATATGAGTTAGATTGATAATAACAAGAGTAATAAGTATAGTAATTGTAGTTCTATCGATCGTATCTGCATAATATGGTTAATAATATGAGTTAGATTCATAATAATAAGAGTAATAAGTATAGTAATTGTCGTTCTATCGATCATTTAAGCATAATATGGCTAATAATATGAGTTAGATTGATAATAATAACAGTAATAAGTATAGTAATTGTCGTTCTGTCGATCATATAAGCATAATATGGCTAATAATATGAGTTAGAATGATAATAATAAGAGTAATAAGTATAGTAATTGTCGTTCTATCGATCATTTAAGCATAATACGGCTAATAATATGAGTTAGATTGATAATAATAAGAGTAATAAGTATAGTAATTGTAGTTCTATCGATCGTATCTGCATAATATGGTTAATAATATGAGTTAGATTCATAATAATAAGAGTAATAAGTATAGTAATTGTCGTTCTATCGATCATTTAAGCATAATATGGCTAATAATATGAGTTAGATTGATAATAATAACAGTAATAAGTACAGTAATTGTCGTTCTATCGATAATATAAGCATAATATGGCTAATAATATGAGTTAGGTCGATAATGATAAGAGTAATAAGTACAGTAATTGTCGTTCTATCGATCATATATGCATAATATGGCTCATAATATGAGTTAGATTGATAATAGTAAGAGTAATAAGTATAGTAATTGTCGTTCTATCGATCATATAAGCATAATATGGCTAATAATATGAGTTAGATTGATAATAGTAAGTGTAATAAGTATAGTAATTGTCGTTCTATCGATCATATATGCATAATATGGCTAATAATATGAGTTAGATTGATAATAGTAAGAGTAATAAGTATAGTAATTGTCGTTCTATCGATCATATAAGCACAATATGGCTAATAATATGAGTTAGATTGATAATAGTAAGAGTAATAAGTATAGTAATTGTCGTTCTGTCGATCATATAAGCATAATATGGCTAATAATATGAGTTAGATTGATAATAATAAGAGTAGTGAGTATAGTAATTGTCGTTCTATCGATCATATAAGCATAATACTTCTAATAATATGAGTTAGATTGATAATAATGCGAGTAATAAGTATAGTAATTGTCGTTCTATCGATCATTTAAGCATAATATGGCTAATAATATGAGTTAGATTGATAATAATAAGAGTAATGAGCATAGTAATTGTAGTTCTATCGGTCGTATCTGCATAATATGGTTAATAATATGAGTTAGATTGATAATAATAAGAGTAGTGAGTATAGTAATTGTAGTTCTATCGATCATATCTGCATAATATGGTTAATAATATGAGTTAGATTCATAATAATAAGAGTAATAAGTATAGTAATTGTCGTTCTATCGATCATATAAGCATAATATGGCTAATAATATGAGTTAGATCGATAATGATAAGAGTAATAAGTACAGTAATTGTCGTTCTATCGATCATATATGCATAACATGGCTAATAATATGAGTTAGATTGATAATAGTAAGAGTAATAAGTATAGTAATTGTCGTTCTATCGATCATATAAGCACAATATGGCTAATAGTATGAGTTAGATTGATAATAGTAAGAGTAATAAGTATAGTAATTGTCGTTCTGTCGATCATATAAGCATAATATGGCTAATAATATGAGTCAGATTGATAATAGTAAGTGTAATAAGTATAGTAATTGTCGTTCTATCGATCATATATGCATAATATGGCTAATAATATGAGTTAGATTGATAATAGTAAGAGTAATAAGTATAGTAATTGTCGTTCTATCGATCGTATAAGCACAATATGGCTAATAATATGAGTTAGATTGATAATAGTAAGTGTAATAAGTATAGTAATTGTCGTTCTATCGATCATATATGCATAATATGGCTAATAATATGAGTTAGATTGATAATAGTAAGAGTAATAAGTATAGTAATTGTCGTTCTATCGATCATATAAGCACAATATGGCTAATAATATGAGTTAGATTGATAATAGTAAGAGTAATAAGTATAGTAATTGTCGTTCTGTCGATCATATAAGCATAATATGGCTAATAATATGAGTTAGATTGATAATAATAAGAGTAGTGAGTATAGTAATTGTCGTTCTATCGATCATATAAGCATAATACTTCTAATAATATGAGTTAGATTGATAATAATGCGAGTAATAAGTATAGTAATTGTCGTTCTATCGATCATTTAAGCATAATATGGCTAATAATATGAGTTAGATTGATAATAATAAGAGTAATGAGCATAGTAATTGTAGTTCTATCGGTCGTATCTGCATAATATGGTTAATAATATGAGTTAGATTGATAATAATAAGAGTAGTGAGTATAGTAATTGTAGTTCTATCGATCATATCTGCATAATATGGTTAATAATATGAGTTAGATTCATAATAATAAGAGTAATAAGTATAGTAATTGTCGTTCTATCGATCATATAAGCATAATATGGCTAATAATATGAGTTAGATCGATAATGATAAGAGTAATAAGTACAGTAATTGTCGTTCTATCGATCATATATGCATAACATGGCTAATAATATGAGTTAGATTGATAATAGTAAGAGTAATAAGTATAGTAATTGTCGTTCTATCGATCATATAAGCACAATATGGCTAATAGTATGAGTTAGATTGATAATAGTAAGAGTAATAAGTATAGTAATTGTCGTTCTGTCGATCATATAAGCATAATATGGCTAATAATATGAGTCAGATTGATAATAGTAAGTGTAATAAGTATAGTAATTGTCGTTCTATCGATCATATATGCATAATATGGCTAATAATATGAGTTAGATTGATAATAGTAAGAGTAATAAGTATAGTAATTGTCGTTCTATCGATCGTATAAGCACAATATGGCTAATAATATGAGTTAGATTGATAATAGTAAGAGTAATAAGTATAGTAATTGTCGTTCTATCGATCATATAAGCATAATATGGCTAATAATATGAGTTAGATTGATAATGATAAGAGTAGTAAGTATAGTAATTGTCGTTCTATCGATCATATCTCCATAATATGGTTAGTAATATGAGTTAGATTGATAATAGTGAGTGTAATAAGTGTAGTAATTGTCGTTCTATCGATCATATAAGCATAATATAGCTAATAATATGAGTTAGATTGATAATAATAAGAGTTGTAAGTATAGTAATTGTCGTTCTATCGATCATATAAGCATAATATGGCTAATAATATGAGTTAGATTGATAATGATAAGAGTAGTAAGTATAGTAATTGTCGTTCTATCGATCATATCTCCATAATATGGTTAGTAATATGAGTTAGATTGATAATAGTGAGTGCAATAAGTATAGCAATTGTCGTTCTATCGATTATATCTCCATAATATGGTTAGTAATATGAGTCAGATTGATAATAGTGAGTGTAATAAGTGTAGTAATTGTCGTTCTATCGATCCTATAAGCATAATATGGCTAATAATATGAGTTAGATTGATAATAATAAGAGTAGTAAGTATAGTAATTGTCGTTCTATCGATCATATAAGCATAATATGGCTAATAATATGAGTTAGATTGATAATAATAAGAGTAATAAGTATAGTAATTGTCGTTCTATCGATCATATAAGCATAATATGGCTAATAATATGAGTTAGATTGATAATGATAAGAGTAGTAAGTATAGTAATTGTCGTTCTATCGATCATATCTCCATAATATGGTTAGTAATATGAGTTAGATTGATAATAGTGAGTGTAATAAGTGTAGTAATTGTCGTTCTATCGATCATATAAGCATAATATAGCTAATAATATGAGTTAGATTGATAATAATAAGAGTTGTAAGTATAGTAATTGTCGTTCTATCGATCATATAAGCATAATATGGCTAATAATATGAGTTAGATTGATAATGATAAGAGTAGTAAGTATAGTAATTGTCGTTCTGTCGATCATATCTCCATAATATGGTTAGTAATATGAGTTAGATTGATAATAGTGAGTGCAATAAGTGTAGTAATTGCCGTTCTATCGATCATATAAGCATAATATGGCTAATAATATGAGTTAGATTGATAATAGTGAGTGTAATAAGTGTAGTAATTGTCGTTCTATCGATCCTATAAGCATAATATGGCTAATAATATGAGTTAGATTGATAATAATAAGAGTAGTAAGTATAGTAATTGTCGTTCTATCGATCATATAAGCATAATATGGCTAATAATATGAGTTAGATTGATAATAATAAGAGTAATAAGTATAGTATTTGTCGTTCTATCGATCATATAAGCATAATATGGCTAATAATATGAGTTAGATTGATAATGATAAGAGTAGTAAGTATAGTAATTGTCGTTCTATCGATCATATCTCCATAATATGGTTAGTAATATGAGTTAGATTGATAATAGTGAGTGTAATAAGTGTAGTAATTGTCGTTCTATCGATCATATAAGCATAATATAGTTAATAATATGAGTTACATTGATAATAATAAGAGTAATGAGTATAGTAATTGTCGTTCTAGCGATCATATAAGCATAATATGGCTAATAATATGAGTTAGATTGAATAAAAATAAGAGTAGTGAGTATAGTAATTGTCGTTCTATCGGTCGTATGGCCATAATATGGCTAATAATATGAGTTAGATTGATAATAATAAGAGTAATGAGTATAGTAATTGTCGTTCTATCGGTCATATAACCATAATATGGTTTATAATATGAGTTAGATTGATAATAGTGAGTGTAATATGTATAGTAATTGTCGTTCTATCGATCATATAAGCATAATATGGCTAATAATATGAGTTAGATTGATAATGATAAGAGTAGTAAGTATAGCAATTGTCGTTCTATCGATTATATCTCCATAATATGGTTAGTAATATGAATTAGATTGATAATAGTGAGTGTAATAAGTGTAGTAATTGTCGTTCTATCGATCATATAAGCATAATATAGCTAATAATATGAGTTAGATTGATAATAATAAGAGTTGTAAGTATAGTAATTGTCGTTCTATCGATCATATAAGCATAATATGGCTAATAATATGAGTTAGATCGATAATGATAAGAGTAATAAGTACAGTAATTGTCGTTCTATCGATCATATATGCATAACATGGCTAATAATATGAGTTAGATTGATAATAGTAAGAGTAATAAGTATAGTAATTGTCGTTCTATCGATCATATAAGCACAATATGGCTAATAGTATGAGTTAGATTGATAATAGTAAGAGTAATAAGTATAGTAATTGTCGTTCTGTCGATCATATAAGCATAATATGGCTAATAATATGAGTCAGATTGATAATAGTAAGTGTAATAAGTATAGTAATTGTCGTTCTATCGATCATATATGCATAATATGGCTAATAATATGAGTTAGATTGATAATAGTAAGAGTAATAAGTATAGTAATTGTCGTTCTATCGATCGTATAAGCACAATATGGCTAATAATATGAGTTAGATTGATAATAGTAAGAGTAATAAGTATAGTAATTGTCGTTCTGTCGATCATATAAGCATAATATGGCTAATAATATGAGTTAGATTGATAATAATGCGAGTAATAAGTATAGTAATTGTCGTTCTATCGATCATTTAAGCATAATATGGCTAATAATATGAGTTAGATTGATAATAATAAGAGTAATGAGCATAGTAATTGTAGTTCTATCGATCGTATCTGCATAATATGGTTAATAATATGAGTTAGATTCATAATAATAAGAGTAATAAGTATAGTAATTGTCGTTCTATCGATCATATAAGCATAATACGGCTAATAATATGAGTTAGATTGATAATAATGCGAGTAATAAGTATAGTAATTGTCGTTCTATCGATCATTTAAGCATAATATGGCTAATAATATGAGTTAGATTGATAATAATAAGAGTGATGAGCATAGTAATTGTAGTTCTATCGATCGTATCTGCATAATATGGTTAATAATATGAGTTAGATTCATAATAATAAGAGTAATAAGTATAGTAATTGTCGTTCTATCGATCATTTAACCATAATATGGCTAATAATATGAGTTAGGTTGATAATAATAAGAGTAATAAGTATAGTAATTGTCGTTCTATCGATCATTTAAGCATAATATGGCAAATAATATGAGTTAGATTGATAATAATAAGAGTAATAAGTATAGTAAATGTCGTGCTATCGATCATATCTGCATAATATGGTTAATAACATGAGTTAGATTGATAATATTGAGTGTAATAAGTATAGTAATTGTCGTTCTATCGATCATATATGCATAATATGGCCAATAATATGAGTCAGATTGATTATAATAAGAGTAATGAGTATAGTAATTGTAGTTCTATCGATCATATCTGCATAATATGGTTAATAATATGAGTTAGATTCATAATAATAAGAGTAATAAGTATAGTAATTGTCGTTCTATCGATCATTTAAGCATAATATGGCTAATAATATGAGTTAGGTTGATAAAAATAAGAATAATAAGTATAGTAATTGTCGTTCTATCGATCATATAAGCATAATATGGCTAATAATATGAGTTAGATTGATAATAATAAGAGTATTGAGTATAGCAATTGTCGTTCTATCGGTCATATGACCATAATATGGCTAATAATATGAGTTAGATTGGTAATAATAAGAGTAATGAGTATAGTAATTGTCGTTCTATCGGTCATATAACCATAATATGGTTTATAATATGAGTTAGATTGATAATAGTGAGTGTAATAAGTGTAGTAGTTGTCGTTCTATCGATCATATAAGCATAATATGGCTAATAATATGAGTTAGATTGATAATGATAAGAGTAGTAAGTATAGCAATTGTCGTTCTATCGATCATATCTCCATAATATGGTTAGTAATATGAGTTAGATTGATAATAGTGAGTGCAATAAGTGTAGTAATTGCCGTTCTATCGATCATATAAGCATAATATGGCTAATAATATGAGTTAGATTGATAATAGTGAGTGTAATAAGTGTAGTAATTGTCGTTCTATCGATCCTATAAGCATAATATGGCTAATAATATGAGTTAGATTGATAATAATAAGAGTAGTAAGTATAGTAATTGTCGTTCTATCGATCATATAAGCATAATATAGCTAATAATATGAGTTAGATTGATAATAATAAGAGTTGTAAGTATAGTAATTGTCGTTCTATCGATCATATAAGCATAATATGGCTAATAATATGAGTTAGATTGATAATGATAAGAGTAGTAAGTATAGTAATTGTCGTTCTATCGATCATATCTCCATAATATGGTTAGTAATATGAGTTAGATTGATAATAGTGAGTGCAATAAGTGTAGTAATTGCCGTTCTATCGATCATATAAGCATAATATGGCTAATAATATGAGTTAGATTGATAATAATAAGAGTAATAAGTATAGTAATTGTCGTTCTATCGATCATATAAGCATAATATGGTTAATAATATGAGTTAGATTGATAATAATAAGAGTAATGAGCATAGTAATTGTAGTTCTATCGATCGTATCTGCATAATATGGTTAATAATATGAGTTAGATTCATAATAATAAGAGTAATAAGTATAGTAATTGTCGTTCTATCGACCATATAAGCATAATACGGCTAATAATATGAGTTAGATTGATAATAATGCGAGTAATAAGTATAGTAATTGTCGTTCTATCGATCATTTAAGCATAATATGGCTAATAATATGAGTTAGATTGATAATAATAAGAGTGATGAGCATAGTAATTGTAGTTCTATCGATCGTATCTGCATAATATGGTTAATAATATGAGTTAGATTCATAATAATAAGAGTAATAAGTATAGTAATTGTCGTTCTATCGATCATTTAACCATAATATGGCTAATAATATGAGTTAGGTTGATAATAATAAGAGTAATAAGTATAGTAATTGTCGTTCTATCGATCATATAAGCATAATATGGCTAATAATATGAGTTAGATTGATAATAATAAGAGTAGTAAGTATAGTAATTGTCGTTCTATCGATCATATAAGCATAATATGGCTAGTAATATGAGTTAGATTGATAATAGTGAGTGTAATAAGTATAGTAATTGTCGTTCTATCGATCATATAAGCATAATACAGCTAATAATATGTGTTAGATTTATAATAATAAGAAAAATAAGTGTAGTAATTGTCGTTTTATCGATCATATGAGCATAATATGGCTAATAATATGAGTTAGATTGATAATAATAAGAGTAATGAGTATAGTAATTGTCGTTCTATCGATCATATCTGCATAATATGGTTAATAATATGAGTTAGATTGATAATAGTGAGTGTAATAAGTTTAGTAATTGTCGTCCTATCGATCATATAAGCATAATATAGCTAATAATATGAGTTACATTGATAATAATATGAGTAATGAGTATAGTAATTTTCGTTCTATCGATCATATAAGCATAATATAGCTAATAATATGAGTTAGATTGATAATAATAAGAGTAGTAAGTATAGTAATTGTTGTTCTATCGATCATATAAGCATAATATGGCTAATAATATGAGTTAGATTGATAATAGTGAGTGTAATAAGTATAGTAATTGTCGTTCTATCGATCATATAAGCATAATATGGCTAATAATATGAGTTAGAATGTTAATAATAAGAGTAATGAGTATAGTAATTGTCGTTCTATCGATCATATCTGCATAATATGGTTAAAAATATGAGTTAGATTGATAATAATAAGAGTAATGAGTATAGTAATTGTCGTCCTATCGATCATATAAGCATAATATGGCTAATAATATGAGTTAGATTAATAATAATAAGAGAAACAAGTATAGTAATTGTCGTTCTATCGGACATATAACCATAATATGGTTAATAATATGAGTTAGATTGATAATAGTGAGTGTAATAAATATAGTAATTGTCGTTCTATCGGTCATATGACCATAATATGGCTAATAATATGAGTTAGATTGATAATAATAAGAGTAATGAGTATAGCAATTGTCGTTCTATCGATTATATCTCCATAATATGGTTAGTAATATGAGTTAGATTGATAATAGTGAGTGTAATAAGTGTAGTAATTGTCGTTCTATCGATCGTATAAGCATAATATGGCTAATAATATGAGTTAGATTGATAATAATAAGAGTAATAAGTATAGTTATTGTCGTTCTATCGATCATATCTGCATATTATGGTTAATAATATGAGTTAGATTGATAATAGTGAGTGTAATAAGTATAGTAATTGTCGTTCTATTGGTCATATGACCATAATATGGCTAATAATATGATTTAGATTGATAATATTGAGTGTAATAAGTATAGTAATTGTCGTTCTATCGATCATATAAGCATAATATGGCTAATAATATGAGTTAGATTAATAATAATAAGAGAAACAAGTATAGTAATTGTCGTTCTATCGGACATATAACCATAATATGGTTAATAATATGAGTTAGATTGATAATAGTGAGTGTAATAAATATAGTAATTGTCGTTCTATCGGTCATATGACCATAATATGGCTAATAATATGAGTTAGATTGATAATAATAAGAGTAATGAGTATAGCAATTGTCGTTCTATCGATTATATCTCCATAATATGGTTAGTAATATGAGTTAGATTGATAATAGTGAGTGTAATAAGTGTAGTAATTGTCGTTCTATCGATCATATAAGCATAATATGGCTAATAATATGAGTTAGGTTGATAATAATAAGAGTAGTAAGTATAGTAATTGTCGTTCTATCGATCATATAAGCATAATATGGCTAATAATATGAGTTATATTGATAATAATAAGAGTAATAAGTATAGTTATTGTCGTTCTATCGATCATATCTGCATATTATGGTTAATAATATGAGTTAGATTGAAAATAGTGAGTGTAATAAGTATAGTAATTGTCGTTCTATTGGTCATATGACCATAATATGGCTAATAATATGATTTAGATTGATAATATTGAGTGTAATAAGTATAGTAATTGTCGTTCTATCGATCATATAAGCATAATATGGCTAATAATATGAGTTAGATTAATAATAATAAGAGAAACAAGTATAGTAATTGTCGTTCTATCGGACATATAACCATAATATGGTTAATAATATGAGTTAGATTGATAATAGTGAGTGTAATAAATATAGTAATTGTCGTTCTATCGGTCATATGACCATAATATGGCTAATAATATGAGTTAGATTGATAATAATAAGAGTAATGAGTATAGCAATTGTCGTTCTATCGATTATATCTCCATAATATGGTTAGTAATATGAGTTAGATTGATAATAGTGAGTGTAATAAGTGTAGTAATTGTCGTTCTATCGATCATATAAGCATAATATGGCTAATAATATGAGTTAGATTGATAATAATAAGAGTAGTAAGTATAGTAATTGTCGTTCTATCGATCATATAAGCATAATATGGCTAATAATATGAGTTAGATTGATAATAATAAGAGTAATAAGTATAGTAATTGTCGTTCTATCGATCATATAAGCATAATATGGCTAATAATATGAGTTAGATTGATAATGATAAGAGTAGTAAGTATAGTAATTGTCGTTCTATCGATCATATCTCCATAATATGGTTAGTAATATGAGTTAGATTGATAATAGTGAGTGTAATAAGTGTAGTAATTGTCGTTCTATCGATCATATAAGCATAATATGGCTAATAATATGAGTTAGATTGATAATAATAAGAGTAATAAGTATAGTAATTGTCGTTCTATCGATCATATAAGCATAATATGGCTAATAATATGAGTTAGATTGATAATGATAAGAGTAGTAAGTATAGTAATTGTCGTTCTATCGATCATATCTCCATAATATGGTTAGTAATATGAGTTAGATTGATAATAGTGAGTGTAATAAGTGTAGTAATTGTCGTTCTATCGATCATATAAGCATAATATAGTTAATAATATGAGTTACATTGATAATAATAAGAGTAATGAGTATAGTAATTGTCGTTCTAGCGATCATATAAGCATAATATGGCTAATAATATGAGTTAGATTGAATAATAATAAGAGTAGTGAGTATAGTAATTGTCGTTCTATCGGTCGTATGACCATAATATGGCTAATAATATGAGTTAGATTGATAATAATAAGAGTAATGAGTATAGTAATTGTCGTTCTATCGGTCATATAACCATAATATGGTTTATAATATGAGTTAGATTGATAATAGTGAGTGTAATAAGTATAGTAATTGTCGTTCTATCGATCATATAAGCATAATATGGCTAATAATGTGAGTTAGATTGATAATGATAAGAGTAGTAAGTATAGCAATTGTCGTTCTATCGATTATATCTCCATAATATGGTTAGTAATATGAATTAGATTGATAATAGTGAGTGTAATAAGTGTAGTAATTGTCGTTCTATCGATCATATAAGCATAATATAGCTAATAATATGAGTTAGATTGATAATAATAAGAGTAGTAAGTATAGTAATTGTCGTTCTATCGATCATATAAGCATAATATGGCTAATAATATGAGTTAGATTGATAATGATAAGAGTAGTAAGTATAGTAATTGTCGTTCTATCGATCATATCTCCATAATATGGTTAGTAATATGAGTTAGATTGATAATAGTGAGTGCAATAAGTGTAGTAATTGCCGTTCTATCGATCATATAAGCATAATATGGCTAATAATATGAGTTAGATTGATAATAATAAGAGTAATAAGTATAGTAATTGTCGTTCTATCGATCATATAAGCATAATATGGCTAATAATATGAGTTAGATTGATAATAATAAGAGTAATAAGTATAGTAATTGTCGTTCTATCGATCACATAAGCATAATATGGCTAATAATATGAGTGAGAATGATAGTAAAAGGAGTAATAAGTATAGTAATTGTCGTTCTATCGGTCATATAACCATACTATGGCTAATAATATGAGTTACATTGATAATAATAAGAGTAATGAGTATAGTAATTGTCGTTCTATCGATCCTATAAGCATAATATGGCTAATAATATGAGTTAGATTGATAATAATAAGAGTAGTAAGTATAGTAATTGTCGTTCTATCGATCATATAAGCATAATATGGCTAATAATATGAGTTAGATTGATAATAGTGAGTGTAATAAGTATAGTAATTGTCGTTCTATCGATCATATAAGCATAATACAGCTAATAATATGTGTTAGATTTATAATAATAAGAAAAATAAGTGTAGTAATTGTCGTTCTATCGATCATATAAGCATAATATGGCTAATAATATGAGTTAGATCGATAATGATAAGAGTAATAAGTACAGTAATTGTCGTTCTATCGATCATATATGCATAACATGGCTAATAATATGAGTTAGATTGATAATAGTAAGAGTAATAAGTATAGTAATTGTCGTTCTATCGATCATATAAGCACAATATGGCTAATAATATGAGTTAGATTGATAATAGTAAGAGTAATAAGTATAGTAATTGTCGTTCTGTCGATCATATAAGCATAATATGGCTAATAATATGAGTTAGATTGATAATAGTAAGTGTAATAAGTATAGTAATTGTCGTTCTATCGATCATATATGCATAATATGGCTAATAATATGAGTTAGATTGATAATAGTAAGAGTATCAAGTATAGTAATTGTCGCTCTATCGATCGTATAAGCACAATATGGCTAATAATATGAGTTAGATTGATAATAGTAAGAGTAATAAGTATAGTAATTGTCGTTCTGTCGATCATATAAGCATAATGTGGCTAATAATATGAGTTAGATTGATAATAATAAGAGTAATGAGCATAGTAATTGTAGTTCTATCGATCGTATCTGCATAATATGGTTAATAATATGAGTTAGATTCATAATAATAAGAGTAATAAGTATAGTAATTGTCGTTCTATCGATCATATAAGCATAATACGGCTAATAATATGAGTTAGATTGATAATAATGCGAGTAATAAGTATAGTAATTGTCGTTCTATCGATCATTTAAGCATAATATGGCTAATAATATGAGTTAGATTGATAATAATAAGAGTGATGAGCATAGTAATTGTAGTTCTATCGATCGTATCTGCATAATATGGTTAATAATATGAGTTAGATTCATAATAATAAGAGTAATAAGTATAGTAATTGTCGTTCTATCGATCATTTAACCATAATATGGCTAATAATATGAGTTAGGTTGATAATAATAAGAGTAATAAGTATAGTAATTGTCGTTCTATCGATCATATAAGCATAATATGGCTAATAATATGAGTTAGATTGATAATAATAAGAGTAATAAGTATAGTGATTGTCGTTCTATCGATCAAATTAGCATAATATGGTTAATAATATGAGTTAGATTGATAACAGTGTGTGTAATAAGTATAGTAATTGTCGTTCTGTCGATCATATAAGCATAATATGGCTAATAATATGAGTTAGATTGATAATAATAAGAGTAATAAGTATAGTAATTGTCGTTCTATCGATCATTTAAGCATAATATGGCTAATAATATGAGTTAGATTGATAATAATAAGAGTAATAAGTATAGCAAATGTCGTGCTATCGATCATATCTGCATAATATGGTTAATAATATGAGTTAGATTGATAATATTGAGTGTAATAAGTATAGTAATTGTCGTTCTATCGATCATATATGCATAATATGGCTAATAATATGAGTTAGATTGATAATAATAACAGTAATGAGTATAGTAATTGTAGTTCTATCGATCATATCTGCATAATATGGTTAATAATATGAGTTAGATTGATAACAGTGTGTGTAATAAGTATAGTAATTGTCGTTCTGTCGATCATATAAGCATAATATGGCTAATAATATGAGTTAGATTGATAATAATAAGAGTAATAAGTATAGTAATTGTCGTTCTATCGATCATTTAAGCATAATATGGCTAATAATATGAGTTAGATTGATAATAATAAGAGTAATAAGTATAGCAAATGTCGTGCTATCGATCATATCTGCATAATATGGTTAATAACATGAGTTAGATTGATAATATTGAGTGTAATAAGTATAGTAATTGTCGTTCTGTCGATCATATAAGCATAATATGGCTAATAATATGAGTTATGTTGATAATTATAGGAGTAATAAGTATAGTAAATGTCGTGCTATCGATCATATCTGCATAATATGGTTAATAATATGAGTTAGGTAGATAAAAATAAGAACAATAAGTATAGTAATTGTCGTTCTATCGATCATTTAAGCATAATATGGCTAATAATATGAGTTAGGTTGATAAAAATAAGAATAATAAGTATAGTAATTGTCGTTCTGTCGATCATATAAGCATAATATGGCTAATAATATGAGTTAGATTGATAATAATAAGAGTAATAAGTATAGTAATTGTCGTTCTATCGATCACTTAAGCATAATACGGCTAATAATATGAGTTAGATGGATAATAATAAGAGTAATAAGTATAGTGATTGTCGTTCTATCGATCATATAAGCATAATATGGCTAATAATATGAGTTAGGTTGATAATAATAAGAGTAATAAGTATAGTAAATTTCGTTCTATCGATCATTTAAGCATAATATGGCTAATAATATGAGTTAGGTTGATAATAATAAGAGTAATGAGTGTAGTAATTGTAGTTCTATCGACCATATCTGCATAATATGGTCAATAATATGAGTTAGATTGATAATAATAAGAGTAATAAGTATAGTAATTGTCGTTCTATCGATCATTTAAGCATAATATGGCTAATAATATGAGTTAGGTTGATAATAATAAGAGTAATAAGTATAGTAAATTTCGTTCTATCGATCATTTAAGCATAATATGGCTAATAATATGAGTTAGGTTGATAATAATAAGAGTAATGAGTGTAGTAATTGTAGTTCTATCGACCATATCTGCATAATATGGTCAATAATATGAGTTAGATTGATAATAATAAGAGTAATAAGTATAGTAATTGTCGTTCTATCGATCATTTAAGCATAATATGGCTAATAATATGAGTTAGATCGATAATGATAAGAGTAATAAGTACAGTAATTGTCGTTCTATCGATCATATATGCATAACATGGCTAATAATATGAGTTAGATTGATAATAGTAAGAGTAATAAGTATAGTAATTGTCGTTCTATCGATCATATAAGCATAATATGGCTAATAATATGAGTTAGGTTGATAAAAATAAGAATAATAAGTATAGTAATTGTCGTTCTGTCGATCATATAAGCATAATATGGCTAATAATATGAGTTAGAATGATAATAATAAGAGTAATAAGTATAGTAATTGTCGTTCTATCGATCATTTAAGCATAATACGGCTAATAATATGAGTTAGATTGATAATAATAAGAGTAATAAGTATAGTAATTGTAGTTCTATCGATCGTATCTGCATAATATGGTTAATAATATGAGTTAGATTCATAATAATAAGAGTAATAAGTATAGTAATTGTCGTTCTATCGATCATTTAAGCATAATATGGCTAATAATATGAGTTAGATTGATAATAATAACAGTAATAAGTACAGTAATTGTCGTTCTATCGATAATATAAGCATAATATGGCTAATAATATGAGTTAGGTCGATAATGATAAGAGTAATAAGTACAGTAATTGTCGTTCTATCGATCATATATGCATAATATGGCTCATAATATGAGTTAGATTGATAATAGTAAGAGTAATAAGTATAGTAATTGTCGTTCTATCGATCATATAAGCATAATATGGCTAATAATATGAGTTAGATTGATAATAGTAAGTGTAATAAGTATAGTAATTGTCGTTCTATCGATCATATATGCATAATATGGCTAATAATATGAGTTAGATTGATAATAGTAAGAGTAATAAGTATAGTAATTGTCGTTCTATCGATCGTATAAGCACAATATGGCTAATAATATGAGTTAGATTGATAATAGTAAGAGTAATAAGTATAGTAATTGTCGTTCTGTCGATCATATAAGCATAATATGGCTAATAATATGAGTTAGATTGATAATAATGCGAGTAATAAGTATAGTAATTGTCGTTCTATCGATCATTTAAGCATAATATGGCTAATAATATGAGTTAGATTGATAATAATAAGAGTAATGAGCATAGTAATTGTAGTTCTATCGATCGTATCTGCATAATATGGTTAATAATATGAGTTAGATTCATAATAATAAGAGTAATAAGTATAGTAATTGTCGTTCTATCGATCATATAAGCATAATACGGCTAATAATGTGAGTTAGATTGATAATAATGCGAGTAATAAGTATAGTAATTGTCGTTCTATCGATCATTTAAGCATAATATGGCTAATAATATGAGTTAGATTGATAATAATAAGAGTGATGAGCATAGTAATTGTAGTTCTATCGATCGTATCTGCATAATATGGTTAATAATATGAGTTAGATTCATAATAATAAGAGTAATAAGTATAGTAATTGTCGTTCTATCGATCATATAAGCATAATATAGCTAATAATATGAGTTAGATCGATAATGATAAGAGTAATAAGTACAGTAATTGTCGTTCTATCGATCATATATGCATAACATGGCTAATAATATGAGTTAGATTGATAATAGTAAGAGTAATAAGTATAGTAATTGTCGTTCTATCGATCATATAAGCACAATATGGCTAATAGTATGAGTTAGATTGATAATAGTAAGAGTAATAAGTATAGTAATTGTCGTTCTATCGATCATTTAAGCATAATATGGCTAATAATATGAGTTAGATTGATAATAATAAGAGTGATGAGCATAGTAATTGTAGTTCTATCGGTCGTATCTGCATAATATGGTTAATAATATGAGTTAGATTGATAATAATAAGAGTAGTGAGTATAGTAATTGTAGTTCTATCGATCATATCTGCATAATATGGTTAATAATATGAGTTAGATTCATAATAATAAGAGTAATAAGTATAGTAATTGTCGTTCTATCGATCATATAAGCATAATATGGCTAATAATATGAGTTAGGTCGATAATGATAAGAGTAATAAGTACAGTAATTGTCGTTCTATCGATCATATATGCATAACATGGCTAATAATATGAGTTAGATTGATAATAGTAAGAGTAATAAGTATAGTAATTGTCGTTCTATCGATCATATAAGCACAATATGGCTAATAGTATGAGTTAGATTGATAATAGTAAGAGTAATAAGTATAGTAATTGTCGTTCTGTCGATCATATAAGCATAATATGGCTAATAATATGAGTCAGATTGATAATAGTAAGTGTAATAAGTATAGTAATTGTCGTTCTATCGATCATATATGCATAATATGGCTAATAATATGAGTTAGATTGATAATAGTAAGAGTAATAAGTATAGTAATTGTCGTTCTATCGATCGTATAAGCACAATATGGCTAATAATATGAGTTAGATTGATAATAGTAAGAGTAATAAGTATAGTAATTGTCGTTCTGTCGATCATATAAGCATAATATGGCTAATAATATGAGTTAGATTCATAATAATGTGAGTAGTAAGTATAGTAATTGTCGTTCTATCGATCATTTAAGCATAATATGGCTAATAATATGAGTTAAATTGATAATAATAAGAGTAATGAGCATAGTAATTGTAGTTCTATCGATCGTATCTGCATAATATGGTTAATAATATGAGTTAGATTCATAATAATAAGAGTAATAAGTATAGTAATTGTCGTTCTATCGATCATATAAGCATAATACGGCTAATAATATGAGTTAGATTGATAATAATGCGAGTAATAAGTATAGTAATTGTCGTTCTATCGATCATTTAAGCATAATATGGCTAATAATATGAGTTAGATTGATAATAATAAGAGTGATGAGCATAGTAATTGTAGTTCTATCGATCGTATCTGCATAATATGGTTAATAATATGAGTTAGATTCATAATAATAAGAGTAATAAGTATAGTAATTGTCGTTCTATCGATCATTTAACCATAATATGGCTAATAATATGAGTTAGGTTGATAATAATAAGAGTAATAAGTATAGTAATTGTCGTTCTATCGATCATTTAAGCATAATATGGCAAATAATATGAGTTAGATTGATAATAATAAGAGTAATAAGTATAGTAAATGTCGTGCTATCGATCATATCTGCATAATATGGTTAATAACATGAGTTAGATTGATAATATTGAGTGTAATAAGTATAGTAATTGTCGTTCTATCGATCATATATGCATAATATGGCTAATAATATGAGTCAGATTGATTATAATAAGAGTAATGAGTATAGTAATTGTAGTTCTATCGATCATATCTGCATAATATGGTTAATAATATGAGTTAGATTCATAATAATAAGAGTAATAAGTATAGTAATTGTCGTTCTATCGATCATTTAAGCATAATATGGCTAATAATATGAGTTAGGTTGATAAAAATAAGAATAATAAGTATAGTAATTGTCGTTCTATCGATCATATAAGCATAATATGGCTAATAATATGAGTTAGATTGATAATAATAAGAGTATTGAGTATAGCAATTGTCGTTCTATCGGTCATATGACCATAATATGGCTAATAATGTGAGTTAGATTGGTAATAATAAGAGTAATGAGTATAGTAATTGTCGTTCTATCGGTCATATAACCATAATATGGTTTATAATATGAGTTAGATTGATAATAGTGAGTGTAATAAGTGTAGTAGTTGTCGTTCTATCGATCATATAAGCATAATATGGCTAATAATATGAGTTAGATTGATAATGATAAGAGTAGTAAGTATAGCAATTGTCGTTCTATCGATTATATCTCCATAATATGGTTAGTAATATGAGTCAGATTGATAATAGTGAGTGTAATAAGTGTAGTAATTGTCGTTCTATCGATCCTATAAGCATAATATGGCTAATAATATGAGTTAGATTGATAATAATAAGAGTAGTAAGTATAGTAATTGTCGTTCTATCCATCATATAAGCATAATATGGCTAATAATATGAGTTAGATTGATAATAATAAGAGTAATAAGTATAGTAATTGTCGTTCTATCGATCATATAAGCATAATATGGCTAATAATATGAGTTAGATTGATAATGATAAGAGTAGTAAGTATAGTAATTGTCGTTCTATCGATCATATCTCCATAATATGGTTAGTAATATGAGTTAGATTGATAATAGTGAGTGTAATAAGTGTAGTAATTGTCGTTCTATCGATCATATAAGCATAATATAGCTAATAATATGAGTTAGATTGATAATAATAAGAGTTGTAAGTATAGTAATTGTCGTTCTATCGATCATATAAGCATAATATGGCTAATAATATGAGTTAGATTGATAATGATAAGAGTAGTAAGTATAGTAATTGTCGTTCTATCGATCATATCTCCATAATATGGTTAGTAATATGAGTTAGATTGATAATAGTGAGTGCAATAAGTGTAGTAATTGCCGTTCTATCGATCATATAAGCATAATATGGTGAATAATATGAGTTAGATTGATAATAGTGAGTGTAATAAGTGTAGTAATTGTCGTTCTATCGATCCTATAAGCATAATATGGCTAATAATATGAGTTAGATTGATAATAATAAGAGTAGTAAGTATAGTAATTGTCGTTCTATCGATCATATAAGCATAATATGGCTAATAATATGAGTTAGATTGATAATAATAAGAGTAATAAGTATAGTATTTGTCGTTCTATCGATCATATAAGCATAATATGGCTAATAATATGAGTTAGATTGATAATGATAAGAGTAGTAAGTATAGTAATTGTCGTTCTATCGATCATATCTCCATAATATGGTTAGTAATATGAGTTAGATTGATAATAGTGAGTGTAATAAGTGTAGTAATTGTCGTTCTATCGATCATATAAGCATAATATAGTTAATAATATGAGTTACATTGATAATAATAAGAGTAATGAGTATAGTAGTTGTCGTTCTAGCGATCATATAAGCATAATATGGCTAATAATATGAGTTAGATTGAATAATAATAAGAGTAGTGAGTATAGTAATTGTCGTTCTATCGGTCGTATGGCCATAATATGGCTAATAATATGAGTTAGATTGATAATAATAAGAGTAATGAGTATAGTAATTGTCGTTCTATCGGTCATATAACCATAATATGGTTTATAATATGAGTTAGATTGATAATAGTGAGTGTAATAAGTATAGTAATTGTCGTTCTATCGATCATATAAGCATAATATGGCTAATAATATGAGTTAGATTGATAATGATAAGAGTAGTAAGTATAGCAATTGTCGTTCTATCGATTATATCTCCATAATATGGTTAGTAATATGAATTAGATTGATAATAGTGAGTGTAATAAGTGTAGTAATTGTCGTTCTATCGATCATATAAGCATAATATAGCTAATAATATGAGTTAGATTGATAATAATAAGAGTTGTAAGTATAGTAATTGTCGTTCTATCGATCATATAAGCATAATATGGCTAATAATATGAGTTAGATTGATAATGATAAGAGTAGTAAGTATAGTAATTGTCGTTCTATCGATCATATCTCCATAATATGGTTAGTAATATGAGTTAGATTGATAATAGTGAGTGCAATAAGTGTAGTAATTGCTGTTCTATCGATCATATAAGCATAATATGGCTAATAATATGAGTTCGATTGATAATAATAAGAGTAATAAGTATAGTAATTGTCGTTCTATCGATCATATAAGCATAATATGGCTAATAATATGAGTTAGATTGATAATAATAAGAGTAATAAGTATAGTAATTGTCGTTCTATCGGTCGTATGGCCATAATATGGCTAATAATATGAGTTAGATTGATAATAATAAGAGTAATGAGTATAGTAATTGTCGTTCTATCGGTCATATAACCATAATATGGTTTATAATATGAGTTAGATTGATAATAGTGAGTGTAATAAGTATAGTAATTGTCGTTCTATCGATCATATAAGCATAATATGGCTAATAATATGAGTTAGATTGATAATAATAAGAGTAATGAGCATAGTAATTGTAGTTCTATCGATCGTATCTGCATAATATGGTTAATAATATGAGTTAGATTCATAATAATAAGAGTAATAAGTATAGTAATTGTCGTTCTATCGATCATTTAACCATAATATGGCTAATAATATGAGTTAGGTTGATAATACTAAGAGTAATAAGTATAGTAATTGTCGTTCTATCGATCATATAAGCATAATATGGCTAATAATATGAGTTAGATTGATAATAATAAGAGTAGTAAGTATAGTAATTGTCGTTCTATCGATCATATAAGCATAATATGGCTAATAATATGAGTTAGATTGATAATAGTGAGTGTAATAAGTATAGTAATTGTCGTTCTATCGATCATATAAGCATAATACAGCTAATAATATGTGTTAGATTTATAATAATAAGAAAAATAAGTGTAGTAATTGTCGTTTTATCGATCATATGAGCATAATATGGCTAATAATATGAGTTAGATTGATAATAATAAGAGTAATGAGTATAGTAATTGTCGTTCTATCGATCATATCTGCATAATATGGTTAATAATATGAGTTAGATTGATAATAGTGAGTGTAATAAGTTTAGTAATTGTCGTCCTATCGATCATATAAGCATAATATAGCTAATAATATGAGTTACATTGATAATAATATGAGTAATGAGTATAGTAATTTTCGTTCTATCGATCATATAAGCATAATATAGCTAATAATATGAGTTAGATTGATAATAATAAGAGTAGTAAGTATAGTAATTGTTGTTCTATCGATCATATAAGCATAATATGGCTAATAATATGAGTTAGATTGATAATAGTGAGTGTAATAAGTATAGTAATTGTCGTTCTATCGATCATATAAGCATAATATGGCTAATAATATGAGTTAGAATGTTAATAATAAGAGTAATGAGTATAGTAATTGTCGTTCTATCGATCATATCTGCATAATATGGTTAAAAATATGAGTTAGATTGATAATAATAAGAGTAATGAGTATAGTAATTGTCGTCCTATCGATCATATAAGCATAATATGGCTAATAATATGAGTTAGATTAATAATAATAAGAGAAACAAGTATAGTAATTGTCGTTCTATCGGACATATAACCATAATATGGTTAATAATATGAGTTAGATTGATAATAGTGAGTGTAATAAATATAGTAATTGTCGTTCTATCGGTCATATGACCATAATATGGCTAATAATATGAGTTAGATTGATAATAATAAGAGTAATGAGTATAGTAATTGTCGTTCTATCGATCATATCTGCATAATATGGTTAATAATATGAGTTAGATTGATAATAGTGAGTGTAATAAGTTTAGTAATTGTCGTCCTATCGATCATATAAGCATAATATGGCTAATAATATGAGTTAGATTGATAATAATAAGAGTAATAAGTATAGTTATTGTCGTTCTATCGATCATATCTGCATATTATGGTTAATAATATGAGTTAGATTGATAATGATAAGAGTAGTAAGTATAGTAATTGTCGTTCTATCGATCATATCTCCATAATATGGTTAGTAATATGAGTTAGATTGATAATAGTGAGTGCAATAAGTGTAGTAATTGCCGTTCTATCGATCATATAAGCATAATATGGCTAATAATATGAGTTAGATTGATAATAATAAGAGTAATAAGTATAGTAATTGTCGTTCTATCGATCATATAAGCATAATATGGCTAATAATATGAGTTAGATTGATAATGATAAGAGTAGTAAGTATAGTAATTGTCGTTCTATCGATCATATCTCCATAATATGGTTAGTAATATGAGTTAGATTGATAATAGTGAGTGTAATAAGTGTAGTAATTGTCGTTCTATCGATCATATAAGCATAATATAGTTAATAATATGAGTTACATTGATAATAATAAGAGTAATGAGTATAGTAATTGTCGTTCTAGCGATCATATAAGCATAATATGGCTAATAATATGAGTTAGATTGAATAATAATAAGAGTAGTGAGTATAGTAATTGTCGTTCTATCGGTCGTATGACCATAATATGGCTAATAATATGAGTTAGATTGATAATAATAAGAGTAATGAGTATAGTAATTGTCGTTCTATCGGTCATATAACCATAATATGGTTTATAATATGAGTTAGATTGATAATAGTGAGTGTAATAAGTATAGTAATTGTCGTTCTATCGATCATATAAGCATAATATGGCTAATAATGTGAGTTAGATTGATAATGATAAGAGTAGTAAGTATAGCAATTGTCGTTCTATCGATTATATCTCCATAATATGGTTAGTAATATGAATTAGATTGATAATAGTGAGTGTAATAAGTGTAGTAATTGTCGTTCTATCGATCATATAAGCATAATATAGCTAATAATATGAGTTAGATTGATAATAATAAGAGTAGTAAGTATAGTAATTGTCGTTCTATCGATCATATAAGCATAATATGGCTAATAATATGAGTTAGATTGATAATGATAAGAGTAGTAAGTATAGTAATTGTCGTTCTATCGATCATATCTCCATAATATGGTTAGTAATATGAGTTAGATTGATAATAGTGAGTGCAATAAGTGTAGTAATTGCCGTTCTATCGATCATATAAGCATAATATGGCTAATAATATGAGTTAGATTGATAATAATAAGAGTAATAAGTATAGTAATTGTCGTCCTATCGATCATATAAGCATAATATGGCTAATAATATGAGTTAGATTGATAATAATAAGAGTAATAAGTATAGTAATTGTCGTTCTATCGATCATATAAGCATAATATGGCTAATAATATGAGTTAGATTGATAATGATAAGAGTAGTAAGTATAGTAATTGTCGTTCTATCGATCATATCTCCATAATATGGTTAGTAATATGAGTTAGATTGATAATAGTGAGTGTAATAAGTGTAGTAATTGTCGTTCTATCGATCATATAAGCATAATATAGTTAATAATATGAGTTACATTGATAATAATAAGAGTAATGAGTATAGTAATTGTCGTTCTAGCGATCATATAAGCATAATATGGCTAATAATATGAGTTAGATTGAATAATAATAAGAGTAGTGAGTATAGTAATTGTCGTTCTATCGGTCGTATGACCATAATATGGCTAATAATATGAGTTAGATTGATAATAATAAGAGTAATGAGTATAGCAATTGTCGTTCTATCGATTATATCTCCATAATATGGTTAGTAATATGAGTTAGATTGATAATAGTGAGTGTAATAAGTGTAGTAATTGTCGTTCTATCGATCATATAAGCATAATATGGCTAATAATATGAGTTAGATTGATAATAATAAGAGTAATAAGTATAGTTATTGTCGTTCTATCGATCATATCTGCATATTATGGTTAATAATATGAGTTAGATTGATAATAGTGAGTGTAATAAGTATAGTAATTGTCGTTCTATTGGTCATATGACCATAATATGGCTAATAATATGATTTAGATTGATAATATTGAGTGTACTAAGTATAGTAATTGTCGTTCTATCGATCATATAAGCATAATATGGCTAATAATATGAGTTAGATTAATAATAATAAGAGAAACAAGTATAGTAATTGTTGTTCTATCGGACATATAACCATAATATGGTTATGAATATGAGTTAGATTGATAATAGTGAGTGTAATAAATATAGTAATTGTCGTTCTATCGGTCATATGACCATAATATGGCTAATAATATGAGTTAGATTGATAATAATAAGAGTAATGAGTATAGCAATTGTCGTTCTATCGATTATATCTCCATAATATGGTTAGTAATATGAGTTAGATTGATAATAGTGAGTGTAATAAGTGTAGTAATTGTCGTTCTATCGATCATATAAGCATAATATGGTTAAAAATATGAGTTAGATTGATAATAATAAGAGTAATGAGTATAGTAATTGTCGTCCTATCGATCATATAAGCATAATATGGCTAATAATATGAGTTAGATTAATAATAATAAGAGAAACAAGTATAGTAATTGTCGTTCTATCGGACATATAACCATAATATGGTTAATAATATGAGTTAGATTGATAATAGTGAGTGTAATAAATATAGTAATTGTCGTTCTATCGGTCATATGACCATAATATGGCTAATAATATGAGTTAGATTGATAATAATAAGAGTAATGAGTATAGCAATTGTCGTTCTATCGATTATATCTCCATAATATGGTTAGTAATATGAGTTAGATTGATAATAGTGAGTGTAATAAGTGTAGTAATTGTCGTTCTATCGATCATATAAGCATAATATGGCTAATAATATGAGTTAGATTGATAATAATAAGAGTAATAAGTATAGTTATTGTCGTTCTATCGATCATATCTGCATATTATGGTTAATAATATGAGTTAGATTGATAATAGTGAGTGTAATAAGTATAGTAATTGTCGTTCTATTGGTCATATGACCATAATATGGCTAATAATATGATTTAGATTGATAATATTGAGTGTAATAAGTATAGTAATTGTCGTTCTATCGATCATATAAGCATAATATGGCTAATAATATGAGTTAGATTAATAATAATAAGAGAAACAAGTATAGTAATTGTCGTTCTATCGGACATATAACCATAATATGGTTAATAATATGAGTTAGATTGATAATAGTGAGTGTAATAAATATAGTAATTGTCGTTCTATCGGTCATATGACCATAATATGGCTAATAATATGAGTTAGATTGATAATAATAAGAGTAATGAGTATAGCAATTGTCGTTCTATCGATTATATCTCCATAATATGGTTAGTAATATGAGTTAGATTGATAATAGTGAGTGTAATAAGTGTAGTAATTGTCGTTCTATCGATCATATAAGCATAATATGGCTAATAATATGAGTTAGGTTGATAATAATAAGAGTAGTAAGTATAGTAATTGTCGTTCTATCGATCATATAAGCATAATATGGCTAATAATATGAGTTAGATTGATAATAATAAGAGTAATAAGTATAGTTATTGTCGTTCTATCGATCATATCTGCATATTATGGTTAATAATATGAGTTAGATTGATAATAGTGAGTGTAATAAGTATAGTAATTGTCGTTCTATTGGTCATATGACCATAATATGGCTAATAATATGATTTAGATTGATAATATTGAGTGCAATAAGTATAGTAATTGTCGTTCTATCGATCATATAAGCATAATATGGCTAATAATATGAGTTAGATTGTTAATAATAAGAGTAATTAGTGTAGTAATTGTCGTTCTATCGATCATATCTGCATAATATGGTTAATAATATGAGTTAGATTGATAATAGTGAGTGTAATGAGTATAGTAATTGTCGTCCTATCGATCGTATAAGCATAATATGGCTAATAATATGAGTTAGATTAATAATAATAAGAGAAATAAGTATGGTAATTGTCGTTCTATCGGTCATATAACCATAATATGGTTAATAATATGAGTTAGATTGATAATAATAAGAGTAATGAGTATAGTAATTGTCGTTCTATCGATCATATCTGCATAATATGGTTAAAAATATGAGTTAGATTGATAATAATAAGAGTAATGAGTATAGTAATTGTCGTCCTATCGATCATATAAGCATAATATGGCTAATAATATGAGTTAGATTAATAATAATAAGAGAAACAAGTATAGTAATTGTCGTTCTATCGGACATATAACCATAATATGGTTAATAATATGAGTTAGATTGATAATAGTGAGTGTAATAAATATAGTAATTGTCGTTCTATCGGTCATATAAGCATAATATGGCTAATAATATGAGTTAGATTGATAATAATAGAGTAATAAGTAGAGTTATTGTCGTTCTATCGATCCTATAAGCATAATATGGCTAATAATATGAGTTAGATTGATAATAATAAGAGTAGTAAGTATAGTAATTGTCGTTCTATCGATCATATAAGCATAATATGGCTAATAATATGAGTTAGATTGATAATAGTGAGTGTAATAAGTATAGTAATTGTCGTTCTATCGATCATATAAGCATAATACAGCTAATAATATGTGTTAGATTTATAATAATAAGAAAAATAAGTGTAGTAATTGTCGTTTTAATCGATCATATGAGCATAATATGGCTAATAATATGAGTTAGATTGATAATAATAAGAGTAATGAGTATAGTAATTGTCGTTCTATCGATCATATCTGCATAATATGGTTAATAATATGAGTTAGATTGATAATAGTGAGTGTAATAAGTTTAGTAATTGTCGTCCTATCGATCATATAAGCATAATATAGCTAATAATATGAGTTACATTGATAATAATATGAGTAATGAGTATAGTAATTTTCGTTCTATCGATCATATAAGCATAATATAGCTAATAATATGAGTTAGATTGATAATAATAAGAGTAGTAAGTATAGTAATTGTTGTTCTATCGATCATATAAGCATAATATGCCTAATAATATGAGTTAGATTGATAATAGAGAGTGTAATAAGTATAGTAATTATCGTTCTATCGATCATATAAGCATAATATGGCTAATAATATGAGTTAGAATGTTAATAATAAGAGTAATTAGTGTAGTAATTGTCGTTCTATCGATCATATCTGCATAATATGGTTAATAATATGAGTTAGATTGATAATAATAAGAGTAATGAGTATAGTAATTGTCGTTCTATCGATCATATCTGCATAATATGGTTAAAAATATGAGTTAGATTGATAGTAATAAGAGTAATGAGTATAGTAATTGTCGTCCTATCGATCATCATAAGCATAATATGGCTAATAATATGAGTTAGATTAATAATAATAAGAGAAACAAGTATAGTAATTGTCGTTCTATCGGACATAAACCATAATATGGTTAATAATATGAGTTAGATTGATAATAGTGAGTGTAATAAATATAGTAATTGTCGTTCTATCGGTCATATGACCATAATATGGCTAATAATATGAGTTAGATTGATAATAATAAGAGTAATGAGTATAGCAATTGTCGTTCTATCGATTATATCTCCATAATATGGTTAGTAATATGAGTTAGATTGATAATAGTGAGTGTAATAAGTGTAGTAATTGTCGTTCTATCGATCATATAAGCATAATATGGCTAATAATATGAGTTAGATTGATAATAGTAAGAGTAATAAGTATAGTTATTGTCGTTCTATCGATCATATCTGCATATTATGGTTAATAATATGAGTTAGATTGATAATAGTGAGTGTAATAAGTATAGTAATTCTCGTTCTATTGGTCATATGACCATAATATGGCTAATAATATGATTTAGATTGATAATATTGAGTGTAATAAGTATAGTAATTGTCGTTCTATCGATCATATAAGCATAATATGGCTAATAATATGAGTTAGATTAATAATAATAAGAGGAACAAGTATAGTAATTGTTGTTCTATCGGACATATAACCATAATATGGTTATGAATATGAGTTAGATTGATAATAGTGAGTGTAATAAATATAGTAATTGTCGTTCTATCGGTCATATGACCATAATATGGCTAATAATATGAGTTAGATTGATAATAATAAGAGTAATGAGTATAGCAATTGTCGTTCTATCGATTATATCTCCATAATATGGTTAGTAATATGAGTTAGATTGATAATAGTGAGTGTAATAAGTGTAGTAATTGTCGTTCTATCGATCATATAAGCAGAATATGGCTAATAATATGAGTTAGGTTGATAATAATAAGAGTAGTAAGTATAGTAATTGTCGTTCTATCGATCATATAAGCATAATATGGCTAATAATATGAGTTATATTGATAATAATAAGAGTAATAAGTATAGTTATTGTCGTTCTATCGATCATATCTGCATATTATGGTTAATAATATGAGTTAGATTGATAATAGTGAGTGTAATAAGTATAGTAATTGTCGTTCTATTGGTCATATGACCATAATATGGCTAATAATATGATTTAGATTGATAATATTGAGTGTAATAAGTATAGTAATTGTCGTTCTATCGATCATATAAGCATAATATGGCTAATAATATGAGTTAGATTAATAATAATAAGAGAAACAAGTATAGCAATTGTCGTTCTATCGGACATATAACCATAATATGGTTAATAATATGAGTTAGATTGATAATAGTGAGTGTAATAAATATAGTAATTGTCGTTCTATCGGTCATATGACCATAATATGGCTAATAATATGAGTTAGATTGATAATAATAAGAGTAATGAGTATAGCAATTGTCGTTTTATCGATTATATCTCCATAATATGGTTAGTAATATGAGTTAGATTGATAATAGTGTGTGTAATAAGTGTAGTAATTGTCGTTCTATCGATCATATAAGCATAATATGGCTAATAATATGAGTTAGATTGATAGTAATAAGAGTAGTAAGTATAGTAATTGTCGTTCTATCGATCATATAAGCATAATATGGCTAATAATATGAGTTAGATTGATAATAATAAGAGTAATAAGTATAGTAATTGTCGTTCTATCGATCATATAAGCATAATATGGCTAATAATATGAGTTAGATTGATAATGATAAGAGTAGTAAGTATAGTAATTGTCGTTCTATCGATCATATCTCCATAATATGGTTAGTAATATGAGTTAGATTGATAATAGTGAGTGCAATAAGTGTAGTAATTGCCGTTCTATCGATCATATAAGCATAATATGGCTAATAATATGAGTTAGATTGATAATAATAAGAGTAATAAGTATAGTAATTGTCGTTCTATCGATCATATAAGCATAATATGGCTAATAATATGAGTTAGATTGATAATAATAAGAGTAATAAGTATAGTAATTGTCGTTCTATCGATCATATAAGCATATTATGGTTAATAATATGAGTTAGATTGATAATAGTGAGTGTAATAAGTATAGTAATTGTCGTTCTATTGGTCATATGACCATAATATGGCTAATAATATGATTTAGATTGATAATATTGAGTGTAATATGTATAGTAATTGTCGTTCTATCGATCATATAAGCATAATATGGCTAATAATATGAGTTAGATTAATAATAATAAGAGAAACAAGTATAGTAAATGTCGTTCTATCGGACATATAACCATAATATGGTTTATAATATGAGTTAGATTGATAATAGTGAGTGTAATAAATATAGTAATTGTCGTTCTATCGCTCATATGACCATAATATGGCTAATAATATGAGTTAGATTGATAATAATAAGAGTAATGAGTATAGCAATTGTCGTTCTATCGATTATATCTCCATAATATGGTTAGTAATATGAGTTAGATTGATAATAGTGAGTGTAATACGTGTAGTAATTGTCGTTCTATCGATCATATAAGCATAATATGGCTAATAATATGAGTTAGGTTGATAATAATAAGAGTAGTAAGTATAGTAAGTGTCGTTCTATCGATCATATAAGCATAATATGGCTAATAATATGAGTTAGATTGATAATAATAAGAGTAATAAGTATAGTTATTGTCGTTCTATCGATCATATCTGCATAATATGGTTAATAATATGAGTTAGATTGATAATAGTGAGTGTAATAAGTATAGTAATTGTCGTTCTATTGGTCATATGACCATAATATGGCTAATAATGTGATTTAGATTGATAATATTGAGTGTAATAAGTATAGTAATTGTCGTTCTATCGATCATATAAGCATAATATGGCTAATAATATGAGTTAGATTGTTAATAATAAGAGTAATTAGTGTAGTAATTGTCGTTCTATCGATCATATCTGCATAATATGGTTAATAATATGAGTTAGATTGATAATAGTGAGTGTAATGAGTATAGTAATTGTCGTCCTATCGATCGTATAAGCATAATATGGCTAATAATATGAGTTAGATTAATAATAATAAGAGAAATAAGTATGGTAATTGTCGTTCTATCGGTCATATAACCATAATATGGTTAATAATATGAGTTAGATTGATAATAGTGAGTGTAATAAGCATAGTAATTGTCGTTCTATCGGTCATATGACCATAATATGTCTAATAATATGAGTTAGATTGATAATAATAAGAGTAATGAGTATAGCAATTGTCGTTTTATCGATTATATCTCCATAATATGGTTAGTAATATGAGTTAGATTGATAATAGTGTGTGTAATAAGTGTAGTAATTGTCGTTCTATCGATCATATAAGCATAATATGGCTAATAATATGAGTTAGATTGATAATAATAAGAGTAGTAAGTATAGTAATTGTCGTTCTATCGATCATATAAGCATAATATGGCTAATAATATGAGTTAGATTGATAATAATAAGAGTAATAAGTATAGTAATTGTCGTTCTATCGATCATATAAGCATAATATGGCTAATAATATGAGTTAGATTGATAATAGTGAGTGTAATAAGTATAGTAATTGTCGTTCTATTGGTCATATGACCATAATATGGCTAATAATATGATTTAGATTGATAATATTGAGTGTAATAAGTATAGTAATTGTCGTTCTATCGATCATATAAGCATAATATGGCTAATAATATGAGTTAGATTAATAATAATAAGAGAAACAAGTATAGTAATTGTTGTTCTATCGGACATATAACCATAATATGGTTAATAATATGAGTTAGATTGATAATAGTGAGTGTAATAAATATAGTAATTGTCGTTCTATCGGTCATATAAGCATAATATGGCTAATAATATGAGTTAGATTGATAATGATAAGAGTAGTAAGTATAGTAATTGTCGTTCTATCGATCATATCTCCATAATATGGTTAGTAATATGAGTTAGATTGATAATAGTGAGTGCAATAAGTGTAGTAATTGCCGTTCTATCGATCATATAAGCATAATATGGCTAATAATATGAGTTAGATTGATAATAATAAGAGTAATAAGTATAGTAATTGTCGTTCTATCGATCATATAAGCATAATATGGCTAATAATATGAGTTAGATTGATAATAATAAGAGTAATAAGTATAGTAATTGTCGTTCTATCGATCATATAAGCATAATATGGCTAATAATATGAGTTAGATTGATAATGATAAGAGTAGTAAGTATAGTAATTGTCGTTCTATCGATCATATAAGCATAATATGGCTAATAATATGAGTTAGATTGATAATAATAAGAGTAGTAAGTATAGTAATTGTCGTTCTATCGATCATATAAGCATAATATGGCTAATAATATGAGTTAGATTGATAATAATAAGAGTAATAAGTATAGTAATTGTCGTTCTATCGATCATATAAGCATAATATGGCTAATAATATGAGTTAGATTGATAATAATAAGAGTAATAAGTATAGTAATTGTCGTTCTATCGATCATATAAGCATAATATGGCTAATAATATGAGTTAGATTGATAATAATAAGAGTAATAAGTATAGTAATTGTCGTTCTATCGATCATATAAGCATAATATGGCTAATAATATGAGTTAGATTGATAATGATAAGAGTAGTAAGTATAGTAATTGTCGTTCTATCGATCATATAAGCATAATATGGCTAATAATATGAGTTAGATTGATAATAATAAGAGTAGTAAGTATAGTAATTGTCGTTCTATCGATCATATAAGCATAATATGGCTAATAATATGAGTTAGATTGATAATGATAAGAGTAGTAAGTATAGTAATTGTCGTTCTATCGATTATATCTCCATAATATGGTTAGTAATATGAGTTAGATTGATAATAGTGAGTGTAATACGTGTAGTAATTGTCGTTCTATCGATCATATAAGCATAATATGGCTAATAATATGAGTTAGGTTGATAATAATAAGAGTAGTAAGTATAGTAATTGTCGTTCTATCGATCATATAAGCATAATATGGCTAATAATATGAGTTAGATTGATAATAATAAGAGTAATAAGTATAGTTATTGTCGTTCTATCGATCATATCTGCATATTATGGTTAATAATATGAGTTAGATTGATAATAGTGAGTGTAATAAGTATAGTAATTGTCGTTCTATTGGTCATATGACCATAATATGGCTAATAATATGATTTAGATTGATAATATTGAGTGTAATAAGTATAGTAATTGTCGTTCTATCGATCATATAAGCATAATATGGCTAATAATATGAGTTAGATTGTTAATAATAAGAGTAATTAGTGTAGTAATTGTCGTTCTATCGATCATATCTGCATAATATGGTTAATAATATGAGTTAGATTGATAATAGTGAGTGTAATGAGTATAGTAGTTGTCGTCCTATCGATCGTATAAGCATAATATGGCTAATAATATGAGTTAGATTAATAATAATAAGAGAAATAAGTATGGTAATTGTCGTTCTATCGGTCATATAACCATAATATGGTTAATAATATGAGTTAGATTGATAATAGTGAGTGTAATAAGCATAGTAATTGTCGTTCTATCGGTCATATGACCATAATATGTCTAATAATATGAGTTAGATTGATAATAATAAGAGTAATGAGTATAGCAATTGTCGTTTTATCGACTATATCTCCATAATATGGTTAGTAATATGAGTTAGATTGATAATAGTGAGTGCAATAAGTGTAGTAACTGCCGTTCTATCGATCATATAAGCATAATATGGCTAATAATATGAGTTAGATTGATAATAATAAGAGTAATAAGTATAGTAATTGTCGTTCTATCGATCA